>NW_015387557.1:76673-121293 GCF_001527695.2 Protobothrops mucrosquamatus
TACAGGTAGTCCTCCACTTAGGATCATAATTGGTCCTGGAATCTCACTCATTCACTGAAGTGTTCATTAAGTGAGATAATGTGTGATTGCTTTGTTCAACACTGCAATCCTGGCTCTCCCAGTTTTGCTTGTAAAACGAATGCACAGGTCATTAAGCAGAGCACAGGGAGAGAGCCCAGGTCTTCTGGGCATGGTGAGGTGGTGATAAGGCACAAGCCTCCCATTATACTCAGGAGGCCAAGGCCTTGCTCCAGCAGGGAGAACAATTGCAAGAATGATGGCGTTCACTAGCATTTTTCCTTCCGGAGGGATGAGAAAATAGAAAGTTTCTACTTTTTAAAGTTTTTAGGGATCTGGGCATCCACTCCACTTCTGCAATGTTAACAGACTGTGTTTCATTTACAAAACTGCTTGAAGCTTCTGCCCTCATCCTAACCTGTGAAATTAGAAAACCAAGACTTTTGAAGAAAATTCCTGACACTTTCCTTTCTGTGATCTTTCTAACTATCCTGCCGGTATATTTTTTATTTAACATGCTTAGTTTCTTGGGTGCAAGGGATTCTGCTGCTTTTCTAAGACCAGACTACATTCTCCTTCCCTCCTGCCGAGGCTCAGCAAACTCTTTGGCTTTGCCTAAGGGGAAAAGCTATCCCAAGAAACAAATTTGGACTCCCACTAGGACTCCTAAACACCATAAATTCACAACAAGAATATCACATATTTTCAAAGGAAGAACTTAGTCCTTGTCATCTCTTTTGTAGTCTTTGATTGGAAGACAGTATTTTTGAGCTGAGGGCCCTCTGCGTTTATACATTCAGTGGTGGCCGGATGAAAGATGAGTGGTTCAAAACATCAAAATCTTCCTATAGGAGTGCAGAATATTTCTTGCTTTCAGTTTACAGGTAAAGCAGAGGATTGAACCTGAAGCGGGTTTATCAGTCTCCAACAAGATGGCAGAACATACTTAAGAGAACATTCCTTTCATGAAGTTTCTTAAGTGAATTTACTTTAGGCTCAAAGAAGGTTTCTTCAAATAGTAAACTGTAGGGAATCTTACTGAAGAAGTGCATTGGTGCCATCTGCAGGTTCACTGAAAGTTTTACATATAAAGTCTACGTAGAATACTTTGCTATTTGCAGTGAAGACTTCAGTCTGTTTACAGGTTAAGAATGTGAACACAAAATGAACTCTGGCAAAATGGATCTAGATTTAAGATGACTCAGAAAAAGTGACAGTGAAACATGGAGAATTCCAGTACTGTGATGCATTCAGATTCCTGTTGCTTTAAATCTCCTATCAGTCAGGACACCCTGACAAGTTTTCTTTTGTAGTTGGAAAATCAAAAGGAGCTAGGTCATTAGCCCCGAGGAAATAAAAGGTCATGAAGGGATGGGCCTAGATTAGATTATTTGAACCAATACTCTCTGGGTTTGACATTGCCAAGATTCTTCCCTTGTTTACACATTGGTCCCGGCACATGCTTCTATTTTTAGGAAGTGGAACAGCCTCTCTAAAGCATTCGGATTAAGTTTCCCACTGGTATTTGATATATTGCCTGCCATTTTGAAGTAAGAATTCTGAAAACACATCAGACACTCTCTGGCAATATGATAACCTGCAAGAAAACAATCCTGGTGATATTTCGGGTGGTTAACCGCAATAACTGCAGATTGTGAAATATCACTTTGCATAACTATCCAGCAGTACAGAAGAATGTATTTACCTGCTCTGTAAAGCCATAGAATTCATGACCTAGATTTTAAGTAGCTCAATTATAGTTCAGTCTCTTGATTGACCAATTCCTAGCTCACTTTAGTCTATCACTCATAACAGAAATAGTGTATGTGTGACTCTAATAGTAAGAGCCTAAGTATTAGAACCATTGAAATAAACACAGAAACCCACATTTTCCGTTTGTACTTTATAATTATATAGGACTGGATACATTAATAATATGTTAGAGGAATGGGAGCCTTTTGGTAGTTTACAAACACCTTGAATGGGGCATCAGCAGTGGAGTTTAAAAAGTCAAGATAGCATTGTAATTGTGCAGCCAAGTTCCATCTCTGTGTTTACATTGACCATGGTAGAGTCTCATTCAATAACATTGTAACACAAAAACGAAATATTTTCTTGCTATAGAATGACAATGGGTATACTTCAGAAGTTGTTCCTCCAACTGTGCTAAATAAATACAGTTGAAACAACTTATCTGTGATGATCATTTAACTACTGCAAAATTCCTGGCAGCTTCCTATTAAATTATTTTTATATAGTGTTGCATGGTTTCAGGAAAGAATGGGGAGGAGGGCAGAATTTTACTGTAGTGCCTCAATTAATAAGTGGCTAGTTTCATATTCTTTTGCAACTTTCCGGTCCAGCAGCTGCTAAACTTCTCTCCCCTTTTTATTGTCTCAAGTAGGAAATGAAATGGAATTGGACATATTACCAAGGTCCCCTCTAGAGCAAATTCAGTGGTATTTTTGGGTGTTTCGTTATTGCAACTTGTCAAAAACTTCAGGCAGATGGTCCCTATCTAACTGAATCAGAGCAGCATCACAGCAATATTGTGCTAATCCATAGGTCTTGTTTGTTTCACTGAGTTTAGCATAGAAGAGGCCTATTGCATTCTTCTTAATGTTTAGATTATAAATATTATAAATATTGTCAAATCCTTTATCTTGTTGGGCCTTATGCTTTTTCCACAGATTTTATGACAAGAAATACCAAGTGTTTCTAAAACTTGCGGAAGATCAAAGAAAATATAAATCCATCATGCAGAATGCATAGACAGCATAAAAAAGAATCATCTTTGATATCAGAGGTCTGACTGATTCCTTTGATTTTCTTGATTAGTTATTTACATTAATGAGAAGCATTGCAATAAAAATAAAAAATACTTTATAGCCTATTGAATATGAATGTAGGTATACATTCAGCATTCACACTTTTCAGAATTGTATCATCTGTTAAAAAGCTTGCAAAAATATGTACATTAAGCAAAAGTGTATAAAAAGAGATACATTAGATAAAATATGCAGAATTCATGTAATCTCCCATGCATTTTTAAAATTTGCAACCTTATATGAAAATAAAATAAACTGAAGCTTGGGAAAGCGCTAAATTAAGAAAAGTCAAAATTATAAATGTACCTTCATTGGTCAGGCTTTCCATTTAATGTCAAAAACTAAATTGCTGCTTATTATTGTTCCCTTTAATAAAATCAAGAGTCATAATATGATATTATGTGAACCAAGAGCTAGGAAGACATACCACTTAATTAATTCTGTAGAAAAAAATTGCTGCAAGAGCTACATACAATTTTACATCATATGTTTTCCAACTCATTATCAGTGTAATTTTAAATGTGTCTTAAAACACATTTGTCAGCCCTTCAATGTAGACTAAGTCAAGAAACAGAATATTGGATTCTTGTTATACAAGAATGTTGGATTCTTGATATATGCTAGAGTAACATGATGTTAAAAATCTGGTTGTGTTTTCCTTTCCATCCTTCTTATATCCAGGGTGTTAAGGCAGAATCCGTTTGAGCTTCTTTCTAATGTCCTTGTTTCATGGGTTTAGTAAATGCAGTTTGTTCAAGGTGATCTTTGTGGCTCTGCATTATTGCAGTTTTTGTTTTTATCAAAATTAATAAAGATCATTCATACATTTTTTTAGTATCTCTATTCAGTTATTTTAACTGATCGGTTTAATCTGAAATTTTCTCAATTATTCAAATCTTTTAAATATAAAAATAAAAGTTTAGATCAGATAAATTCCCCTCCTCCAGCTCATAAATTCCTAGGTTTAGCATTATTGTTATCTAGATAATGTTGTTTTTCTTTATGGTCTGTTACCTATACTTTTTTCAATCCCCTACCACAAAAGAATAATTCAGTATTTGGATAACATCTTACATTTGTTTCAAATACACTGAGTAGTCCAAAATGTATTTCAGAATATTCAGTTTGTAGCACCAGCTTGGGATAAAATGAAATAAAGTTGCATCAGAATTGGCTGATGAAGAGGAATAATAAATAATGATTACCTGAGAGTTGTACAACTATTTTATGTTTCCTTGTAGATGCTGTTTCTCAAAACTAGCCTTTCTTGCTTGGGTTTTCTAGGATAACAGTACAGGTAGTCCTCAACTTATGACAGTTCATTTAGTGACTGTTCAAAGTTACAATGGCATTGAAAAAAGTGGCTTATGACTGTTTTTCACACTTACAACCATTGCAGCATTCCTATGGTCATGTGATCAAAATTCAGATGCTTGGCAACTGACTCATATTTATGATGGTTTTAGTGTCCCGGGGTCATGTGATCACCTTTTGGGACCTTCTGACAAGCAAAGTCAATGGGGAATTCTCTGAGATAATTTTTACAAAAAACCTGATGTAATTAAAAAAGAAATAATGCAACCCTTGGAACACTGTAAAGAATAAATATATTCATAGATGTATACATATTGTATTTAGATAAAAATAGTTTCATGCATAACTAATGTATAAAAGCTTGTGTTGTGAAGTGATTCCACGAGAGTCTCAACATAAAAAGGTTGCACTGGGTTACATGTGAAGTGGACTGTGAGTGTTTTTCATTAACCATCACTTTATTTTGTTTGTATTCACATACTCCTACGATTCTTATGAAAACATCTATACTTTACCTTTATCTAGTCCAGTGGTTCTCAACCTTTTTAATGCCGCGACCCCCAACCGGTCGTAAGTCGAGGACTAAACTGGTCGTAAGTCAAGGACTAAACCGGTCGTAAGTCGAGGACTAAACCGGTCATAAGTCGAGGACTACCCAACCGGTCGTAAGTCGAGGACTTTCCCTGCACAGGAGCGCCGCGCATGCGTGGTTCCGCCCCCTGCGCCGGCCGAGGCGTAGCTGGCAAGCGGCAGAGACGGAGCAGGCCGACCACCAGCTGGCCCAGCTCAAGGGAGGTAAGGCACCCGCCGGAAAAGGGGGAAAAAATGGCGGACAGCCTTGCTTGGTGACCCCCGTGAAATGGTCGATCGACCCCAAATGGGGTTGCGACCCATAGGTTGAGAACCGCTGATCTAGTCCTTAAAATAGTTGCAAGGATATCCCCAAAACTGCATTAAGTACACATCTCGTTGAAAAGAAATAACTAAAGCTCATTGAATTAAAGTTATTTGAAAAGGTTTCTGCAACTTCACTGCTGCCATCAAATATAATTTTTCTCAGATTCTTTTGTCTGATTCATATAGTCACATTTATTCCATTACAGTGCTGCTTGTTCATATCTTGCTTTGACTCTAGATAATATAGGCAGTCCTTGACTTACAATCACCATTGTGACCAGAATTTCATTTGGTAAGCAAGGCGGTCGTTAAATGAGTCACGTCCAATTTTGCAACCTTTTCCCCCATGATTGTTCAGTGAATCACTGAAGTTCTTAAGTGAATCTGGTTTCCCCCATTGATGTTGCTTGTCAGAAGCTCACCAATGGCAATCATGTGACCCTGGGATGCTGCAACAGTCATAAATACACATCAGTTGCCAAGATCCCAGATTTTGATCATATGAACATAAGGCTGTTGTGATGGTCGTAAATGCAAGGACTGGTCATAAATCACTTTTTTCAGTGGTGTCATAACTTCAGATGGTGACTAAATGAATGGTTGTAAGTCAAGGACTACCTGTAATGATTGTTGTAGCCAGCTGTATATTCATGTTTACTAGGGATAGAAAATAAGTTTGTTTTGAACCTTGAAGTTTTGTCTTGGATAATGATACTCTAAAATATCTCTCAGTTTAGCTGTTATACAGCTGAAACCAATTCTTGAGTTTTCCAGGGTCACTAAGACAAGGCACATCATCCCCTTCTTTGCCTCCTCTGCATGGCCTGTGAAACTCCCTGCCACTTCCTCATTTTCTCAGTTTCTTCTACTTCCTAATTCCTGTGCCTGCCCCTAACTACCAGCAACAATGTCCTAATCAGGGTTATATCAGTTATTGGGTCTTCCACAAGATATCCTAAAATGTATTCTTAAAACAACAACAATGCCTGCTTAAAGATTCGGAGACCTCACTGGGTTTTAGTCCTTTATTAGCATAACAACATCTGGCCAAAATATTCTCTATCATTTGCTTACAGTTCAATGCAATACATTAGCCCTTAATCACTTTTTAAAACTAAGTCCATTATAAATCCATTATAAATGTATCATGGCCTGGTTAATTTTGACCTTTCAGAGACATTGCAGTTCCTTCCATGATGATGCCAAGGTAATATTTTATTCCCTAGAGATCATCATGTTTGTGCCTTCTGATTCCATTCGAGGGCAAATGTTTATAAAGCTAATCAAAAGTAAGATTATAACAGCTAAGTTATCAGCTGCCTGCAAGATCCCACAAAGAGGTTCAGGCTTCATTTCAAGTGGACAGGTCGAGCACATGATGGTGCCAAAAAAACAGATGACAACTCTGAAGAGAAAGATCCACACGAGACCAGCTAGCGTGAAGATTCCTCTTAGGATAACAGGGACAAGGAGGGGTATGTCATAAAGATGATCTATAAACTAAGCACAGAGATTGGGTAAGTTAGGAATCTACTACTTTACTGTTAATTTAAATTATTCTGATTTTAGGGGAAGGAATTTTATAGCTGGGAAATTGCCCATTGCTAAATTCCATGGAATAAAACTGAACAAAGCAGAATAAATAACTAGGCAGCTCTCTTTCGTCCTCCTCACTTCGTCACCCCAACAGATTGTTTTCCTTTGGCATGATAGCCGCCATATCTCCTGTTTAATGCCCCATTAAAAGAAATCACAGTTTGTGTAATCTAACTTCTCCTTAGGAGAATACCCAACACCACTTCACTCATGGAATCTTGTCAATACATACCAACTTAATGGGACCAATTTTCTTGATGTGGAAAATATTGCCACTTACAGGCTGAGGGTATCCTGAGAAGCGTTTGTTGTAAGTTCTGATGTCATAGAAAGTTCGCTTGCTTTTCTTGTCAGGCCGGTTTTCAGAACAGGTGTACAAAAAAACAACCTTGTAATAATAATTAAAAAAAACACAAGACATTTAGAATCAAGGTGTAGGCTTGTCTTCTGCTAGATAGAAAGACCCAATTAATTAATTATATGGATTTATATAGCCACCCATCTCACATATGTGACTCTACATGGCTTACAATAAAATAGATAAATACATATTATATAAAAATGAAAACACGTAACCACTAAGCATCATAAAACAACCATCAACATGGCCTGGAAATGGGCTCTATTACACATCCAGTCCCCAGACTCGGATACAAAACCAGGTTTTCAGGGTTGCTTGAAAGTCCAGCAGGGTCAAGGCTAGTCTAAGAGGAAATGAGGCTGGGCAGCTTAGCAGAAAAGGCTATCCTGTTCTCCACCTGCCAATACCGTTTAGCCAACAAGATTGCAGAACCGGACATATTGTGATTTTCTTATTCCTTCCTTGACTGCTATTTCTTTGAGCTTCTAGGTCAGAGGTCCCCAACCTTTTGGGCACCAGGGACCGGTTCCGTGGAGAGAGGTTTTTCCGCGGGCCGGAGGGTGCATGTTTTTTTGTGCTGCCTGCATCTTGCAAATGGGGCTTTACTTGTTTGTGCGGACCAGTTGCTGGCATGCCATGGACCGGTACTGGTCCACAGCCTGGGGGTTGGGGACCCATGTTCTAGGTTATATGGTTTGATCTTTGAGATTAATGTCTTCCATAGCATCCTTGCTTCTTTACACTGAGACCTTTGTGCATTTTGCTCCACAGGCAGCAGGTAAAGCTCAGTAGAGTATAAGAAGAAAAAACAAACTTATTTATTTATTAGATTTTTATCCTGCCTTTATTATTTTTATAAATAACTCAAGGTGGCGAACATACACAATACTCTTTCCTTATGACAACAACAACCCTGGGAAGTGAGCTGGGCTGAGAAAGAGACTGGCACAAAGTCACCCAGCTGGTTTTCATGCCTAAGGTGAGACTAAAACTCACAGTCTCCTGGTTTCTAGGTCAGCACTTGTATAACAACTACGCCAAAATGGCTCTTTGAAGACAACCTTTCTAAAAGAAAAAAGAAAAAAGAAAGCCCAATGCAGGTATACTGTTTAATCATTCATAGTTCTTTGATTTGACAAGCATGAAATTAGAAATGCTGATACCTATATTAGCTTAAGGAATGAAACTCTGAAATATGAGAGGGTTATTCTTGGCATTTTTCTATCTTCCTTTGTAACTTCAAGTAAAAGATGAAAACTCTTACTTCTTGCCTGCACAGTGGACAGTTGATTGCTCTTAGCCAAGACCCATGTTTCCAGTATTCAATTAGACAGCAACCTAGGAAAGGAAGACACGTCTTTGTAAACCAAAACGTTGCATAGTGGGAAAACGCCGTAGCCAACTTTGTAACTGTTTACACTGAAAGCTGCTTTCTATATTACACGATCTAACCACAAGTAGTTTCTTTGTCCAAGAAGGCAACAAAAACTCAAGTAGTTGAGGTAGCCAATACACTGAAATTTTAATTCCACATGAGCCAGTAATTAAATGGATATCCATTTGCACATTTGAAAACAGAATTAAACGTTGCTTGAAAACTTAATAGTCACGTTTTGCACTTGTTTCTTGTGTTGACATACAACAGCAAAGCAGATTTGAAGGCTGCAAAAGCAAACCTTTTTCAAGCCAGGGTATTTGTGGATTCAGACATTTCAAAATGATATTGAATCTTTCAATCATGTTTGTTGCAATTCTTTTTTTTTTTAGGCCCCCACAAGAAACATTAGTAATTAGAAATAACATTAGCCCAATATTAGTGTTCTGTGCTATTTCCTGGACATATGGTTTGAAGTACAGTTGAAATTTGAGACTTTTGGAAGATGTATAGCAATTTGTAACAATAATACAAAAGAACAATCATGACTTTTTTTTAAAAAAAAGTTATGCCCTATGATTAAAACTGTAGATAATACATTTTCAGTAAGGTATTTGTTCCACTCTTGCACCTTTTACTATAATGCCAAATATAATGAAATGTGCAGCTTTCAAAAAGAGTGAAATTTAGCTAGCCCAAAGCCTGTTTGTACTGTACTTTCCTTCTTAAAATTATAAGAAAGTGGAGGAAAATTATAAATATTCATTGGGAAGTTTGCCTATTGCTATCTATCATTGTGTGGATGTGTTGATTAACTCAAACTATTTGTATGTTCTTCAAGCTTGTACTTTGGGGAATTTGAAATAATATGGTTTATACATTTTGTAACTTTTATTCCCTACTTGGAGCATCTAATATTAGAACAAAGTAAAGAGAACAGGAAGGGATTCATGTGTGGGTGTGGTTAACTGCATGAATGCTCTTGTTTTATAGCAGAAAGTCAGATAATATCAATCTCCCTTCTTGCTTTGATAGCCAGATGTTTTCAATATACATGTGTTGCAGTAGGAAGCCCTTTATGGAACGGGGGGAGGGGGGAGAAGAAACCGCTTTAGGGAACTTCCGAGGCGCAGATCACTCACCTGGAAAAGGTCTGTCTCCTCTCTGCCACGGTTCCTGCTGCCGCTCCGATCTGAGGCCAGGGGACGCATCCACAGCTACCCGCAGCCATGGATCCGGGCTCCGGAGGCTTGGAAAAGACCTCTGCCACCTGGATCCATGGCCACAGAGCAGTTTTGCGGGCCCCCTGCAGCCCAATCCAGGCTCCAGAGGCCTTTTCCAAGCCTCCGGAGCTCAGATCCATGGCCGCAGAGTGACTTTGCGGTCCCCCAGCAGCCCAATTGTTCCACGACCATAGATCCGGGCTTTGGAGGCTTAGAAAAAGCCTCTAGAGCCCGGATTGGGCCACACGGGGACCGCAAAATCGCTCCGTGGCCATGGATCTGAGCTCCAGAGGCTTAGAAAAGGCCTCTGGAGCCCAGATCTGGCTGCGAGGGGGCCCCAAAATCACTCCGCAGCCATAGATCTGGGTGGCAGAGATCTTTTCCAGGCCTCCAGAGCCTGGATTGGACCCGGGGGGCTATGGACGCGTCTCCTGGCCTCAGATTGGAGCGGCAGCAGGAACCGTGGCAGAGAGGAGACATACCTTTTCCAGGTGAGTCCCGCACAGCAGGAAGGGAGGGGGAAGCATGAGAGCATTAAGTGAACGCTCGTAACTCACTCATGCTGGCAGCTTAGAAGGAACCGGTTCTTCCGTTCAAAAAAAGGTGCCAGAACGCTGTTCCGTGCGTTCTATGACAAAAAATGCACTGGTTTGTCAGTAGCCGTACACATTTTATAAATTAATCTTATAAACCTTTGGGTAGTTATTTTCTGTATTAAAACAGGTGCAAATCCACCACTCTGCTAGAATAAAGTTACAAGTTATTTGGTATTTTGCCAGTGTTATGTTTCAATATTGCCAGACACCACAGATCTTTTTGTCATATACATTGGTGATAAAGATACTTCCTTTTTATCAACAGTGACTTCAGTTGGCAAAAATGTGCATGCAATTTCTCAAAATATATGTAAGCATAAAATCCACAAATATCTCTCCACATGATGGAAAAGTTTGCTGAAAAAAACGGCATCCTTTTAACCCTGTAAAATGCATGTTGTGGTATTTTAAAGAGCGGACATTAAAGTGTGCTCTTTAAATTCTAGAGTGTTTTTAATTAAAAAAAATAGGAGATTTGAAATACTGTTATTTTTGTTTTTGTGCTTTTTTTCAGATGGCAGGAGGTAATTTTTTAAAATTTACCTAATTCTCAAGACAACAATGTTCATATTCTTGCTATTAAATTAGCTTAAAGCTTTGATTACCAATAGTTTTTGTTCTGTTTGATATAGCTGTTTCTGTTGGCCTTTTGCCAGCTCACAGGCTCAGTACAGTACTCCTGGCCTGAAAACCATAAGTTTCCTGTTTAATTGTCCACAAGACTCCCTGAGTATTGCAAAACTTTATAATGTGTCTGTGGTACTATACAATAGCTGAGGTAAAAGGGTTGCTTCATTTATTTTTTTCATAATAAAGATAGTGATGGGTGTATGCACTTTTACAATAGATATCAGGATACCAAATTTGAATATGTTAGTGTGAATATATTCAGAGATAGACAGTGCTTTTTTTGAAAGAAAAAAAAAAGGTGCCAGAACTCACACACATCATACAACCCGCCTTGTCTACCCTACAAGGTCCCATCCAAAAAAGGTGTCGGAACTCTGTTCTGGCCGTTCTATGACAAAAAAAGCCCTGGATCACCAACAAATGTTATGATTTATTTCATGGAAACTTTGGCCCGTATCAGCTATCTTTTGCATAGTTCCATCCACAAATGGGCACTTGTTTTGCAAAATGTATGTGCTCTCTACTGTTTAATTTTATAATTTCATGTAATGTTAAGGTTACTGTAGTCTTGCAAAATAAAATTTATGAGAAAATGTAGCCCAATTAACTTGCCACAAAAGAAATGTCCACAGTTGGTTTCTACAGGGAGATTAGCAGTTTGGAGACAGATAGGACAACTCAAATCACTGGGGTAGCATTGCTGCCACCGTTGAAGACGTTCCTAAAAGAAAAAAAAATGCTATGTTTAAAGATATTCCAGTTAATTCCAGAAATGCTTCAGAAGCTTTACTATTTGTATATTGATCCTAGAAAACTCTGGAAAAATAGTACAGTCACAATGCTTAACAAAATGCTTACTAGTTTCACATATGTCTGAAACTGCCATAGTAGTTGATGTATCACTATGGGTTTCCTTTGAAAACGCTTATCTAAGCACCATTTTTTTTTAAAAAAAAAGTGGTAGGATGGAAAAGAAGTGGAATAGCATATTAAAAGCAATCCCTTTAATACATGAAAACTTGATTAATGGAGTCATTCTGTTTTTATAAATTCAGCATATCATATATCAAGCCTCTGTTTGGAAAAGTAATCCTACTTCTTGTTTTTGAAGTTTCATCTCTTACCAGGAACCACATGTTTCTAATTAAGCTCCCATAAAATTCTGGGTTCAGGGATATTCAATTCTTCCGGAGGATAAATAATGGGAAGTTTGAAACTTTCTTGATACCTACAATTTTTGCACACATCTTTTGGATTTTATATTATATAGCTTAAAAGATTTTGTAAACTTACTATTCTGGAGGATGAAGGAACACAATTCTTTTCCAAGGAACTCATTTCTTGTCTTTAAATTGAGAACTCTATAAAATAAGTAAGACTTGATATAATTTTGATAATATAGGCTGTCGATGAGTCAGATTTGGTTAAATAGATGTACTCCCTATAAATACCGGAGGTTTTTCCCCTCCACTATAAAAATGACAATCAGTGGCATTTTGGCAAAGGGTATTAAGAATGGAGTCTCTGAAGTGCTTACAGCATATTTTTTATATACCTGCCATCCTCAATAGGGCTGATCTCAAGCAGAGAAAGAAATGTGCTATTAGTTGATAGCAAGAGTATATTTCCAAATAAATATTTTTTTCAGAACGTAGTAGTATATAACTAATTTTATTCTCACTGAAGTTAAAGCATATTGACCGAAGTCATTTATTTGTTTTATCAAATTTAGATATCGCCCATCTCACTATTTAAATTTTAAATTATAATTTCAAAATTATATAGCCTTGGATTAGGCAAAACTGGAAACCTAGATGTGATCACAATCTTGATTTCTATTTTTTAATAGTTCATATAACTAACCAGAAGTGACTGTATTAGAAATATTTTTTTTCATTTAAAGTTATTTCCAGACTGAAGGAATAACTTGTTAGAATCCATCATTGGTTAACTAACCTGATATATTGTTGGAGACAGTTCACTCTTTTAACTGTGTAATCCAAACAGAATCTGGAGAGTTCTTTTTAAGCAACATAACACAAGGTCTGTGGACATTTACAGTTCCCGATCAGCAGACAGATCGGGTCAAAAAAAGCTGCTTCCTTATCTTTGACCCGAGACCCCATTTGTAGTTTTAAGTGACAGCTGGTTTAAAAAAAGCATCAGAGCTGGGCTCTGTTTATTTTGAGCTAAGTCCAGCATCTCAGATGAGTTATAAAAAGAAATTGGTGTTACACAGAGTTAATGATTCATTGAGGCATTTGCATGCCACTTGAAAAATCTCTCTATCTCTCCTCAAAGACTTAAGTCGGCAGACTGATCTTCACACACACTCTATCTCTCTGTACAAATGCTTTTGAGTCAGTCTTGACTTCTGATGACTACCTAAACTAGTCCCTGCAGTTTTCTTGGCAAGATTTTTGGAAGTGGTTTGCCATTGCTTCCTTCCTAGGGCTGAGATGTGGTGGCCGGCCCAAGATCACCCAGTTGGCTTTGTGCCTAAGACAAAACTAGAACTCACAGTCTTTTGACTTTTAGCTTTTCACCACTATATCACACTGGCACTCACATGTCTATGTACACACATCTGCGCTCTCACACACATGTACATACATAGATAAAACTAAAACTGTCTTGCCATTATTTCTGGTTTAGAGGCTATTAAATTAACAAAACAAGTAACACTAAAAAAGCATATATTCTGCTTAAAGTTTGAATTTAAGGTTCAGTCTTGTTTTCTCTTTAGTCAACTAGAGATCTAGAGAGGAAGTTTTCAGATATCAAGCATATAAAATACTTTAATAGACCAGTTATTAGAAATTGTGGTGCAGATTTATTTATTTATTTAGACCCAACATTCCCCATTCAGCATGCAATCATAACAAGAGCAAGCCTTGACTCTAAGATTTACAATGTAAGAAAGTAAGAATACATTGTGTGCTTACATAGGATTAAAGAATACTGAGACAGGAAAAGAAAGAATAACTGAAGGCCAAATATGTATATGTCTTTCTTCCTGCCATATGATAGTACAGGAGAATGGCTATTGAATGACAGGTGGAGAAGTGACAAAATCAAGTTCTATAATTATGGTTATAGTTTAGTTATGCATGTATCTGTTATACAGAAGAATTCAAACCTCAGTAAGAGTTCAACACTGGTTGGAAAAGGTGGTCCTGACAATTCCTGGGAGTTGAGCCATGTGGGGCTTCATAGATCATGACCAACATGTTGAATGGGACCTGGGAGCAGATGAGTGGCCAGTACATAAATCAAAGCACTGGGGGTTACACTGTTAAACTTATTATCTGAGCCAACTTTGGCTTCTGAGTTATCTTCAAAGGCAGCCCCATGTATAGTGAATTTCAGTAACCTAATTGTAAAGTGAAGAGGGCATGAGTTATTCTCATAACAGTTTTTCACTCCAAAAAGTCTTAGAATTGGCATACCAATCAAATCTTGGTAAAGAGCTCTCTGGCCATGGCCTGTATCTACTGCTCAATAGAACATGCAAATCCAAGAGGACCTCAAATCACAGATCTGCTGTTCTTTGCTCACTACTGTTAAGAACACCCCGGTTTTAAATGTGTGTCAACAGATCTATGAAGTACTCAACTTTTGTTCCTCTTCTATTGCAGCTTTTTGTATTGTAACTCATACTGTACAAGATCTCTCAATCCTCAGAGATGTTTTTGGGTAGCATACAATGAGGAAGGATCAACCTACTTTCTGTAAGCTGAAACAGCTCACCTTTGGATACAGCTTACTACACCCTAATGTAAATAAAAATTGCATAAAGTTCAGCTAAGTTTAATTTTTAAGTTGTGTTCATTTTTTCTGTATGATTTCAGGGAAGAATTTAGCAGAGAATGTGGATAAGACTTCCAGCACTTAAACTAAAATTGAAATTAATATTAAATATCTTTTTCAAAATGCTCTATCTTTACTTTCTGATGTCAAGAAAGAAAGAAAAAATATTTTCATACTTAAATGACAATCTCCCTTTCCCACCTTTTATCTTATGCAAAAGAAAATACAAAAAAAATTAGATTTAAAATTTAAATTCACATCATCTTAGTTACTTACCTGGTCCCAGAAGAGGCACACAAGGAATTATGTATGACTAAACTTTAGTAGATGCCTTGGGACAACTTTTAAAAAAAAATATCTTCTGATCTTCTCTCTAGGTTAGGGTGACAGAAGAGTGTTGTGATAGAAGGTCACAGCCCATACTTTATTAAGGCGGGCCATTTATTTTAGTTAATAATTAACATGTTTGACTAATGTCAAGGTTTTGTAGGATTTCCAAATACTTGTGGAAGCCTTTATTCCTCATATTTATAAGAATTAAATAATTAAAACTATGATTTAGTGATTTCAGAGATTCCAGATCTTGAGATATTAAATTAGGAACTATGTACATGTCCATCTTTAGACATATTTGCAAATCTAATAAGAAAGCATGCTATCAAGTAAGTGTTGAAAGGAGGAAAATAGAACTTAAAATAATTGCATAATTATAAAGTGGAGGTGTAGTTCATTCCCCTTGCCGAGGGAGTCAGAATACACATAAAAACAGATAGAAAGAATACTTGCAGGGGAAGATTATTGCTGGAATAGAATCCATGCACTTTATTAATGTTGATTTGAACACCATAGAGTAATATCTGGCAACCTACTTCTGATGATTCCTAGGATGGATGAAATGGACCATGTATGACCTACCTTCAGGTGGGTCTATGTAGCTTCAGAATGATTTTAGAGTCATCAGCAACCAAAGATAGAGATAAGAAATCAACTTGTTCTTCAACCTTCTGAAGGGCTCAGTTAAGTATAGACATGTGTGAAAAATGTAGTCTTCAAACTGAGAGTTTGCACAACCTGTTGTTTTGTGCACCAACCCCTCCAAACGACAGACAGTGATTAATTCTACTAGAAACCAGATCTGTCTGGTCTATCCATTCATTCTAAAGCCTCTGATTTTAGCTAGCTTCCTTGAGCTCCTCAATTGGGATAGAACAAAGCAGAGTTTTATAAACTGCCTGAGGCATTGTGTGAACAATTACAGTGCTTTGCTCACCCCTAGTCCTCCTGAGAAGTTTCAGAGTTCTATCCCAGGAACAAAAGCTAAATCTGTTATTCATGTTGTATGGGGGGGGGGGGGAACACATCCTGGTGGGGCAAAATCCCTCCTGTCAAAAGTATCCAACAAAGCTAAAAAGATTAGATATGGGTTGGTTCTTTTTTATTACATTATCAAATAAAATAAAAAAGAACCAATCCATATCTAATATGTTAAGTCAGCAAGACAAATTGAAACAGATGAGCAGAGAGGTGCTTTGGTTCAATGAAATTTTGAGAGAAGCAGCTCAAAACAAGTTCACAAAGCAATCAACCATCTTGCTGCTAAGGATGAAGGTTATAGCTCTGTTGTTTTGCTTCAGTGTGCTTCATAGGCCCTCTGGAGCCTCTTCAAATATTTGCACAGATTGGAAGAAACTTTGATGCAAGGGCACCTGTGGAAAAATCTCTTCCAGGTTTTTTTGCAAACGCTGAAAGTTTATGAGGGGTCTTCACACCATGTCCTCCTTCACAACTTCCTCTTACTATCTTTTGGCACTTCAAAAGTGGAGGAGGTGCAAAACGACACTTTTCTCCTCACAGCCTTTTTGGTGTTTACAGATGCTAAAATTGTAGCTCTGAATAGTGCCTTGGCTTCTCTTTCGATTACACTTTACAACAAACTATGACAGAACAGATGTGATTACTACAGAACTGATACTTTATCATTCTACGCAAACCTGTCAGAACAGATATCTATGGTGAATACACATGCATATATATAGGGGTGTGTGTGTGTGTATATATATACACATATCCAAGGAATACAAAAAAAATCAAGCCCCTTAGATAATTTATTATAAACATTAAAAGTTCAAGTTGGTTGTCATTTTCTTCTAAACATTTCCTGACTTGATTGACATATGACTTTTGAATATTCCTAAGTACAGTATTATTATTAATAAAATTCATACTGCGATTGGCTTACAGGGCCTGTAATATACCCACACAACTATTACAGGGCCTGTAATATACCCACACAACTAATAAACACATGTGAACATTTGAAAGGATATCAAATAGACTCCTGCAAATCTAGGTGTTTGCCCATTCACAAAATGATTGCTATAGAGAGATGTAAGCAGATACACTACACCAGGGCTTTTCAACCTTTTCACCGATTGTACCACTTTTAGGATATGGCAATATTCGAGTACCACGTAGCAAGGTGTCAAAAACTTGATGACTAAACAAAAAACTGTTCAAAGTTGCAATTGCACTGAAATGACTTATGACCATTTTTCACACTTATGACCATTGCAGCATCCCCAGGGTCATGTGATTTATATTTGGATGCTTAGCAACTGATTCATATTTATGACAGTCACAATATCCCAGGGTCATGTGATTCCCTTTTGCAACCTTTTGACAAGCAAAGTCAATGGCAGGGCTGCTGGTGGCCAAGTGCTAAGGTGGGACTTCCTTTCCTCCCTCCTTCCCTGCCTCCCTTTCTCATTCCCATCTCCTTCTGAAGGAAGAATTTGACCCCCCCCCCTATTTTCCCTCTTCCATATATTTATCAAACAAGGAAAAGCCTCCAGAGACAGAAAAGACCAGCCGCTGAGTGAACTAGCTTAAAAAGGTGCATTCCCCTTTAAGAATTAGCTACTTGCTAGAAAGGAAAGTTAAGGAGCCAGCAGCTGGCACTTAAGGAAGAAAAAAAAATGTAGTAAGTACTGGCTGTTAGCTAAGGCAGCCTCCCCAAATGGCTCCATTCATTAAGTAAAGGAATGCTACAGGCAAAATCCATTTAGGAGAAAAATACTTCAAAATCCCTTGCAGCAAAACTTACAGCTAAAATAGCAGAGCAATAGCTAAATATTCTTGCTTGCTTGAGAATTTAAAAAGTGTGAACTGATTGTGCTGCCACCTTAAGCCTATCTAAGATTCAACTGAAAAACATGTCAATAGGATTGTGTGATAAAGTTCATATTGTCCAGCAACACAGTGCTGCTTTCCACCCAAAAAATGAAACTAAAAAGCAAAAATTACTGAAAATAAAAAGGAATATAATTTCCTCTAAAGTTGCTCTCCTGTTTAAAAAATTCTAAAACAATCAGCAGGAACTTCATGTTTTTAAGTGGAGGGAAGGGAATTAAATACATTTTCTGCCTCCAGGCAATATGGCTTTTGCATGGCCCCTTTAGAAATTATTAGGATTTAATGTGAATCTTAAATTATAGATAGAAAATAGAAATTAAAAGGGCCAGTCTTGGTGAGTAATACTAAGTGGAAGTTTCTTTTCTAGAGGGGGAATTAGCATGGGAAAGTAGGATTAAACCAATTCTGCTCTTGTTTGGACTTCTAATAGTTGCTATCAGTAATTTAAGACTCACATTATCTCCCAGGGACATTGGCTATTTTATGTGGTGTGGTTTTCAGTTACTTAATAACTCTCAATACTTGGCAGCTCAGTAGAATTAAAAAAAAAACCCCACTTCTGTGAAAGATCAAATTCCTCCCTAATTAATTAAACTGACATTTACTTTCTGTAGGTCTTTATGGTTGTTGTCCGTATATTTTGTTATACTCCTAATAAAGATCATTATGAGAGTAAGCTAACAGTTTTGTAATGGTGTCTAGCATTCACTCTCCACTTAATACAAAAAACACAATCATTTCTTTAGTGTAATATGTTTGTATAATTTTTATATTCTGGATATTCTATCAATATTATTTCAGATTTTAATGCTACAAGCACTTTTTTCCTTCAAAATTAAATATAGCATTAGAATAAATGAAAAATGAATGAAGGGCATAGATCAAGGTATTTATTTCATAATAAAAATTTTGGTCATAAGCTAAATTACTTGATATTAAGATCTCCATCACATTATTACGTGATGTGTGTGTGTGCATGCACACACCAGTGTATATGAATTAGTTTGACGAAGTAGTACGGCACCAGGTTAGAAACTGGGAATCTGTAAGTTCTAGTCCAGTGGTTCTCAACCTTTTTAATGCCGCGACCCCCAACTGGTCGTACGTCGAGGACTAAACCGGTCGTAAGTTGAGGACTAAACCAGTCGTAAGTCGAGGACTACCCAACCGGTCGTAAGTCAAGGACTTTCCCTGCCCGGGAGTGCCGCGCATGCGTGGTTCCGCCCCCTGCGCCGGCCGAGGCGTAGCTGGCAAGCGGCAGAGACGGAGCAGGCCGACCACCAGCTGGCCCAGCCCAAGGGAGGTAAGGCACCCGCCGGAAAAGGGAAAAAAATGGCGGACAGCCTTGCTTGGCGACCCCCGTGAAATGGTCGATCGACCCCAAATGGGGTCGCGACCCATAGGTTGAGAACCGCTGTTCTAGTCTCTCTTTAGGTACAAAGCCAGCTGGGTGACCTCAGACCTGTCACTTTCTCTCTTTGCCCTAGGAAGGAGGAAATGGCAAACCACAAAAAAAAAAAATATTGCCAAGAAAACTACAGGGACTGTCCAGGCAATGCCAGGAGTCAACACTGACTCAAAGGCAGATACATGCACACATACATTATACAGGTAGTCCTCAATGTACAACCACAATTGAGCCCAACATTTCTGTTGCTACGTGAGACATTTGTTAAGTGAATTTTGCCCCGTTTTGCAAACTTTCTTGCCTCAGTTGTAAAGTGGCTCACCACAATTGTTAAAATAGTAACACATGGTTGTTAAGTGAATCTGGCTTCCTCATTGACTTTGCTTGTCAGAAGGTTGTAAAAGACGATTGCATGACCCCGGGACACCACAACCATCATAAATATGAGTCAGTTGCCAAATGTCTGAATTTTGATCACGTGACCACGGGGATGCTTGCAACGATCATAAGTGTGAAAATCAGTCATAAGTCACTTTTTTCAGTGTTGTTGTAACTCTGAGTGGTCACTAAATGAACTGTTGCAAGTCGAGGACCACCTGCACCAGCTGTTTTAAGCATCGGTCTATATTTGCCCCATCCCTTTATGGAGAGTGATTTAGAGTTGCCTTCCGCCAGCAGGCGATGCCCGGTAGAAAGTGAAACGAAGTCACGGCAACCCAACAATCCCTTTCCTTAACTTGGCCCACAGTCACACCGTGATTGGCAACAGAGGGCCTGTTTAGGGGGCTTTCCCGCTGGCTGAAAGATAGCGCTTTATCTCAGCGGTAAGGAAGAGACCACAAGCACGCTCCCTAAAGCAAGGGGCAGACCACTGGTTCCCCACCTGTGTCTCCAGGTAAAAGCCTACGTTGTGTTTGATTTACAACTCATCATCATGCAACTCTATCAGGTGTTGCAAGTGTAGAAAAGCGCCCCCAAAGACAGCAGGGAAAAAACGGGGAAGGGCGTGAATGGGCAGAACAGCCCACAACGCTCCGACAAATGCCTAGTACAGGGGTAGGCAACCTCGGCTTAGCTGACTCAGGAATTCTGGGAGTTGAAGTCCATGAGTCATAAAAGAGCCGAGGTTGCCTACCCCTGGCCTAGTAGGATCGTCGAGGGGGGAGCACGGAAGAGCTTCCCCTCGTCCACTCCTATTTGGTGCTCCGCAAGGCCAAGCGCTCTCGCAATCAGCCCTACAGGGGGCGCCCTAGCCAATCCCTGCAATGTCCTCCCCCCCCCCCCGCCTCCTTTCCCATTAGCAGCGCCTGCGATGCAAATCTCCCCCGGGAGCCGCCTTTTGGATGGACTCCAAAGGAGGCTGGAAGCTGCCCAATAAGCTTCGTCGGCCTGATTTTCCTAACTATTAATTGGTCGGCTCCCGCGTCAAACATCCGCATGAATCCTCAAGGACGAGCCCGATGAAGGGTTAATAGTTGGCGGGGAGGTGGGGTTGGTTAAAGTTAAGGTGAACACCGGCCGTCGCTGACACGTAACCTGCACATTGTTCTCAGCGTTGGCGCACCGTGCGTTGCGTAGGAAACCCTGGTGGCGGCGCTGTTGCTGCCGCCGTCACAGTTGTCACCTAGTGCGTGGAGGCCGCCGTCATGGAAGGGAGACCTGCCGACCAGCTGCTGTGCGACAGCCTCATCCTTTGGGTAAATGGCGAGGGAGGGGACGGGGACAGGGAGGCCACCCCCGCCTCTTGGTCTAATCGGAGCAGGAGCCCCATCACCCCCCTCCTTCGCCTTCTTCCACTCTCGCGCTGCAGCGTCTTCCTATTGCCGCCTCGAGCCGGTTCCGCGCGCCCTTCGGACTCGCCGTCGCGAGTCAACCCAAAATGGGGGGCGGGGGGGGGAAATATGCCCTGGAGCGGAGCTGCACATCCAATATGGAGGTCTGGGCGACTGACCCTCCGCGCTTCTCTCCCGCTTCGCTTCTCTTGGCTTTTCGCGGGTTTCTGTGTTCAGACAAGTCACCTTGGTCAACCTTGCCCCAAAGAGCTGCAATTTGGCTCCCCACAACCGCCTCTCTGGCTTGTCGTGATTTCCGTTCCGCATACAATGCCCAGGGTTTGTTGGGTGCACCGTACGTGTGTTGATACGCGTCGTGTTTATGGGAGCCTCGTTAGAGGGAGCTCCCTTTGGTGACTCAATAAAAGTTTAAAAATGGTTCTCAATGGGATACCCAGGGAGTAACTCTCCAGTGTAACCTGCTTGGAGGGTGGGGGGGGGGAAGGGGAGACTTTTGCCCCTGAACCCTAAATATATCTCTGAGCCCCAGAGCGCTTTTAGACACACAAATTTCTGGTGCTGCCTTTCAATAGTCAATATGGAGTGAATCTTGTTTTCCTTCCATACCAGATTTTCTAGGAAGCAGTGATAGGAAATCGTGGAAGATAATGTTATGGATGAATCCCGCCCCATCTCCTTTAGAAACACGTGTTTGTTAAAGGGCAAGGAGAAATCTAAGAGGCTTTCAGGTTCTATCAAAGCTTGTGTGAAAATGTTACTTTTGTAAAGCCGTCAGTGATTTTTAATACCTTGCAAATGGAAACCTTCGGGTAGACTTTTCAGCTTTTCTTTGGTTTTGAAAATAACTTTTAGACATTTTATTAGCTGTTGTGGGAAATGGAATATAGACCAACAACACACACCTGAAAACTTATTCCACAGAAGAGTGAATTATTAATCTGTGTTATACCACAGGAATGCATACATTCTGTATGAATTAAGATAAATTTTACTATGCAGGATCTAAAAGTAAGGACGCTGAAAATATTCATGCTGTGGCAGGCATTTTTGAGCATGTATATAGAGGATGTGCCTGTCTGCTGTTTCCAGATACAGGTTCTATCTTGTTTTGGAATTAGAAACTTTTTAACTTTCATTTCAAGGTATTTGATTGTTTTTTTCCCCCTCCACAAGTTATTGGTGGTATTGGGATATTTAAAACAATATTCAAAAATCTCATTCTAATAAATAATAACCCAGTCCTTTATTATAAATTTTCACTTACATTCCACTGAGTTCTGTTTCATTTATTATCCAGTACTTGCAATCTGATAGCTTGTATCTCTTCGTTTTTTTTAAAACAATGAATTTACTGGTTATGTTTGGATAAACATGCCATTATTGCCCCTTTGCTCTTTTATTTTGTAAGAAAAGTTTTAATTGAGTCAGTTTGGTTTAGTTCTTAAAGCACCAGGCTAGAAAATAAGAGACTGTGAATTCTAGTTCTGTTTTAGGCATGAAAGTCAGCTGGGTGACTTTGGGCCAATCATTCACTCAGCCCAACCTACCTATTGTGGGTGAAAATAGAAAGAGGAAGGAGTATTAGATATGTTCCCACCTTGAGTTATTTATAAAAATAATCAAGATGGCATAAAAAAATGTCAAAACTTGAGTTAGAATATGTATACTAGAAGCTTGATTAAGAGATAAAATAACCTTTATTGTAGCTTTTTCTGTGTATACACTGACACATATTAAAAATGAAATTCTGATGCCTGCTCTGAATATATATATATATATATATAAAACTTACTCTAACTGTAGGTTTTAAGAGCAATTTAAAGTGATATTTGTGCCAGAGAAATAGTTTTTTTTAATGGAAGCACTCTCATATTGCTAGAGATAAGAAGTAATTTATAATTTAGCACAGGGGTCTCCAACCCCCAGTCCGTGGACCAGTGCCAGGCTGCGACATGCCAGTAACCGGTCCGCACAAACAAGCAAAGCCCCATCCACAAGATGCAAGCAGCATACAAAACCATGCACCCTGTGGTCTGCAGAAAAACCTTTCTCCACGGAACCGGTCCCTGGTGCCCAAAAGGTTGGGGACCTCTGATTTAGCAAGTAAAAGCTACTATTTTAGTTATTTATTTTATTACTGTGCCATCAGAAGTAAGATACACATTAAGTAACTGTGACTTTAATTTGGAACTTTACTGATTAAAATTGTTCCATATAGCAATTTTTAATTTCTGTCATATAAATTAGAGAGCTACAAAACTGGTGACTACATCAAAACCTTAATTTGACATAGAATAACGTAAATGATTTGCTTTTATTAAATGTCTAGATTGCCAAACAACTCTCAGCATTTTCACAAACTTTTATCAATTTGGAAAACTAAAATAATTTATTACTTAATCGTAGAACATTTTATGGTTTTCAGTATGTTGACAAAATACATGCCTACTATTTCAGGGACAGAAGGTGTTTATATTAAGGCTATGATTAGACACTTTAAAAATAAAATACATATTTAAAAAAACTGTTCAAACATTTATAATGCTTTATTATTAAAAATCTTTAATGGGATGTGTTTTTCTTTTATTTGCTTACTATTAGAAAGAATGCTGAAATGTTGGGGGTTTTTTTGTATCTGCAGTAGTAGCAAATTGGCTTCCTTGGTTTTTTTTTTTACAACATAGTACAAAAATATATCAAAGAAAAAGATATTTTAATAGTGTGTTTGATCTAAACCCAAAACCATTTGGTGGAGCTAGGTTCACTTTTTGTTTTTTAGAAGATAGTTGGAAACTAAGTTGGTCAGATTCTCTTATTCATGGACTACCACTGACTGGGTTGATTATAATTATAAATGGATTTAAAACCCAAAAGAATGTGGCAGTATTCTAGAAGAAGGGAGCATGATCAGTCAAATGCTGCAGATGGTGGCTTTGAAGTTCGTAAGAGACTCTAGAATTCCTATAACAGAGAAATAAATGAAAATGACTGGTGCTTCTAAATTGGTAGCCTAATGTAGCAGAAAAATACTTTTAAGGTTAAACCAAAACCAGGTTCTCTCTGTCAATCACCTCCTAAAATTCTTAGTTGCCAGGCAGTTAGACAATCAGTGAAGTTTTTGTACAGAACACCTGTGTTTGTTTCTGCAGAACGCCAACGTTCCATAGCACGCAATTTGAAAAACATTATTCTAGCCATTCCCAAATCATTCAAAAATAGTTTATAAACAGTTTTTGTTTTTTAATCTTTTTTTGTATTGCATGAAATAGTTTTTGGGTTTTAGACCAAAGGAAACCAAATGAAAGGGTATATAGGGAAAGGGCAGTGGTGGGATTCGCACCACTTCGGCAGAACCGGTAGCTAATTTTTTGTTGCCCAGGCCCAGAATGGACTTCCAGAAGCAGCATCCACCCAGAGAACCGATTGTTCACGTATTTGAATCCCACCACTGGGAAAGGGTACAAAAAGGATTTCGTTTAACAATTTTTGTCATTTTACATCCCTTTGCATTCATTCATCCTGATAGATGGTTGTCAGCTAGGTGGAAGTGCGCTTTTTTAACCCTTGGTTTTCCCACCATCTCTTGTAAATCTTAATACTTGTTGGTTATGCAGGTTACTTTTGGGGGGGGGAGGGGTCAATCTTTTGAATACTCTTTACAGTAAAATAATGTAAGCTATAAACCTTTATTATAATGAGTTTGCATTTTGCTGCTGCTGCTACAAATACAAATCTAATATAATCACCTGAATAGCTGAATTTGGACATCCAGTTATGGCCACTGCCATACCCCTATAGAGATTTTGTATGTAATTGTGTGGATTATATGTTTACTTCTCTTTTTTCATTGTCTCATCATACACTAAGTAAGTAAGTAAGTAAGTAAGTAGTAAGTAAGTAAATAGCTCCTGCTGCCCCCAAACTGTAATTAATAATTTTCTGGTGATCAATGAAACAGTAATAAAAATATAATAAGATACCCATAATACAAAATTAAAAGTTATAATTTAACCATAATAACAAACCAATTTATGTTTCATAGAATCTTCAAAAGAAATCAGATTTTTTAAAAGTTTACAAAAACCTAATAACATGGAGATAAATCTGATTATGTTCTATAATGCAAATGCCTCTGCTGAGAAGCAGTATTTATTTACAATTAATATTTTTTCATGTTATTGGTACCC
Organism: Protobothrops mucrosquamatus; assembly: GCF_001527695.2. Taxonomy (NCBI): domain Eukaryota; kingdom Metazoa; phylum Chordata; class Lepidosauria; order Squamata; family Viperidae; genus Protobothrops; species Protobothrops mucrosquamatus. The sequence continues at coordinate 101,902 of NW_015387557.1, forward strand.
ACTTTCCTCCAGAGTTTATAATTTTTACCTCTTAGCAAAAGCACACATTTATAGTCAGTCATCTAGCTTAAATATAAGAAAGTATTACATACTATTTATAATTATGTAGTTTTTAATCAGAAGGTATGCTTAGGATGATGACCAAGGGTATCTGAATAATTTTCAGTTGCCTAAGAACAAACAGATTAGCAAAATATAGGAATGCTGGGGAAATTAAAATACCGAATAGAAATGTGTCAACCCTGAAGAAGATTCCTTATCTCTTAAGGATCTCTTAAGAGTTCATGGTTAGATTTCATAAGAACAGTTCATTTAACAAATTAGCTATCCTTTGACAGATAATATATACTCTGTAATTTGATTTATTAAATTAAAATAGATTGATGGAGCATTGGAATTCTTTTAAAATTAAACACGGACCACAAAAAATTAGACTATTTCTGGTGCAGATAACATGAACCAGTACCAGATAGAAAAAAAATATTCCGCTGAATGAGCTTTTCTTAAAGAGTGTTTATGTTTGCAATCCAATACAATTTGTAGAGCTGAGTTGTAATATTGATTACATAACGAAAGAAATCCGAGTAAACTATTTTATTCTATCAGCATATAAGATTGACTTGCTAACAACTATTTCCTGTCAAATGTGGTTTCCCATTGCCTACATCCAGGATGTTGTTTCGACTTTCCAGTCTGTCTAAAGCCTTGGGATTTTCTGGTATTCTGTCATTAAGGACAAACCAGATCCCTACTGTTCTTGGATATTGTTCAGATTAGTGAAAATGAAACAGCTATTGCCACCTAAGGATATTAGATGATATCATGATTGTAATGAACAGGTTCCTTCCAGTGTCCTGTATTGGAACAATAAATGTACATCCTAGGTATTCAGATCTTGTTCATAGTATGATGGTATTGCAGTACAGAGAATTCTCCTTAAGTAAAGCAAAGAGTAAAACTATGAGCGGAAAGCATATTTCCGGTAGTACAAACTTATTTTCTTGGCATAATACAAGAGGGAAGATTGATGTTCTCGCTGTTGTCCCTTAGACGTATCTTCTCCTTAGGATCTGCAGATCCCTCTATATTAACAAAAAACAGAGGGAAAGGGCAGCAGGAACGATGAAAGGCAAAATTCTTTTGCGGAACATTTGGATTCCACTTAATACTTTCAGATATTCAAATATTGTCTGAAATATTTTTCATAATAGAAAAATTACTCTTATTCTTACAAAAAAATTTCACTTGGCAGAAATATAGCCTTTCATTCCAGTTTAATGAAAATTCATTATTACCTGATTTGGAGCATAATATCTAATTATATGACTTATGCCTTATCTGTCAGTCTATAAATGAAACATTTAACATCTGTAAAGTCTTTGGTATCAAGAATGCCCAAGAGGCTATTAAAATTTCAAGAATTCTTGTACATAAAGTACCCTCCCTTTTAATATATCTGTACGGATGAAATATTTGCTCTGAGTACTATTGAGATGGATTGAGATTATTAATTAGTTTGAGCAAAGATTCATTCTACGTATACCGTAATTTTCAAATTGACCACTCAGCTAGCCTGCTTCACACCCACAATATGGTGGGCTACTTTTATGTATAAGGGTGACATTCTTTTTTATTTGTTTGCTATCCTAATCACTTTGTGATTTCTTTCCCTCTAGTTGCAGACATTTAATATTGCTAAATCCTGCAGAGAAGTACAGGACTTAACAAATGGTGTAGCCCTAGCATATGTCCTTCATGAAATGTAAGTTATTTATTATTATTTTTCATTATTGAACATGCATGCCACCCTGATTCCCAATGACTCTGGGTGGCTCATAACAGTGAAAATGAGGAAATTTCAATAAAATAAAAAAGAAGAAAAAAGTGACAAGAATGACAGAGCAGATAGAATGAAGCAGGAAATCTCAATGTCCCTCATCAAAGGTATGGGTGAAAAGCCAGGTCTTCCCTGCTTTTTCTAATGAACCGCAAAGTAAGGAGAGCGCCTTATTCCAGAGAGTAGATGCTGCTAAAGAGAAGGTGCACTTCTTCCCAATAGATGATATTGTTTAATCAAAGGAACTAGACTGTACCTATGCTGAATCAGTCAGATAGATACTACTAATAATAATAATGATAAAGTTGGAAGGGACCTTGGAGGTCATCTAGTCCAACCCCCTGCTCAGGCAGGAAACCCTATACCATTTCGGACAAATGGCTGTCCAGTTTCTTCTTAAAAACCTCTAGTGTTGGCGCATTCACTGCTTCTGGAGGCAGGTTGTTCCACTGGTTAATTGTTCTCACTGTCAGGAAGTTTCTCCTTAGTTCTAGGTTGCTTCTCTCTTTGGTTAGATTCCACCCGTTGCTTCTTGTCCTGCCTTCAGGCGCTTTGGAAAATAGCTTGACTCCCTCTTCTTTGTGGCAGCCCCTGAGATATTGGAACACTGCTATCATGTCCCCCCTCGTCCTTCTCTTCGTTAAACTAGACATACCCAATTCCAGCAACCGTTGCTTATATGTTCCTTATACTATGGGAGACAGGCAGTCCCTCAAGTAACTAGACCAGGGATAGGCAACCTTGGCTCTTGTATGACTCATGGACTTCAACTGGCTCAGGAATTCTGGGAGTTGAAGTCCATGAGTCATAAAAGAGCCAAGGTTGCCTACCCCTGAACTAGACCATATGCCAAATAGAGCTGTACTTTGACACATATCTAGAAACAGACTAGCAACTAGTGCATCTCATGAAGCAGAGGTATTACATAGGCATACTGAAGCATAGTGGGCAAGTTGGAAGTGGGCTTTTTCAGGCCAAACAGGAAGTTAAACATTGAACAAAACATGAGAGGTGGCTAGAACTGAACTCTCTGCCAATCATAACGTTATTACTTATTTAGTTTTATTAATGGGGGATGCACACATTCATTTAACATTTTTAAGGGTTTTGTGCGTTGCAAAGTTTGACAACCCTGAATCATTTTAAATTATCTGAATTCTATTAAAGCATGGACTCACTTAAATGAAAATAGACTTCTGAAAGGCTGTTAATTATTTAAAAGAATTATTAAATTAATATCATGCATTATATTGAAAATACTGTGCATTACCATGTTACTCTCTAGGGAGAAAGTGACAGCTGCAGAAATTGGATCACTGTAGGAGACTGGGAAGATGGAGCAGATAAGAGCATACTCAAATCATTTGTAGAATTAGAAAACAATATTTAAAAACATATATGAAATACTCTGAAGCCTATAATCCTATCCAGAAAAAGGTGTAGATAGTTATTAACTTTACAATATCATAAAATATTGGATGTCTGTTGAAAAAAAAAATAGAAGGAAATGGGGAGAAAAAATTAGAATTAGTTTCTAATGTATCCTGAAAAAGGGTGTGGCTGGCTGGCTGAAATCCCAGGCAGAAATATTTCTTGCTGTGGGGGAAGATAGGAGATTCCACTTGCAATTAAATTAAAATTACAAGTTGGAAGACAAGATACTCTTCAAGGTTCTTGTCATTCATAGCTATTCTGGGATGCATATAATAGAAAATCACATGTACTTGTCACCATTCCATTTTCAGAAGCATCTCCTAAACCGCAAAGCACTATATCACTAGATACAGTCCAATTTACTTTGCCATATAAGATCTCATTGTTTACTGATTATTGCAACAAACTTGGTTGAAGCTGACGGGGGAAATTCAGGCTTTCACCACCATCACCAAAATAAAAATTAATACAGACTGATTTTATTTCAGCGATCCTGCCTGGTTTGACAAAGCTTGGCTAAGCCGTATTAAAGAAGATGCTGGTGAAAGCTGGAGAATAAAGGTAATGGAATATCTTATTAATACATACAATATTTACATAGGTTATAATGTTGAAGTTAAAACTACAGATAAACGTAGTTTAGAATATTATTTGAGATTGCTTGCTTGTGATTCAGAATGTTCCTAGTATATGAATAATAAACATAGAAGTACCAGATTGTGCATGGGTTTTTGTTTTTCCTACAGACCAGGATGCTGGATTATTTTGAGACTATGTGTTCAAATAATAACCTTGACATCTGAAATCCCTAGATCGGACCTGGACTTTAATCCAGCCCTTTAGTTGTCCCTGTCCAGGATGAGTGAGGTCGGAAATTAAATAGGGCTTTAAATAGGGGGGAGTCGCCTTGGCCCCTCTTGCACGTCAGAAAGTTTGTAGACTGATCTCTCCTAAGACTGCCAGAGGTGTGGTAGACCATTGCTTCTGCTGGTGATGCGGTAGACTGGTCCCTCCTAAGACTGCCAGAAGGGCTGTAGACTGGTCCCTCCTATGGCCATTGGAGGCCTGGTAGACTGGTCCCTCCATGCATTGCTTTTATTTTGAAGGCAGCTGCTATTTTTTTTCAATTTACATATGCGCATGCATGCCAATGGATCTTCACAGGCCTATTCGGCCCTCCAGAGCAGTCCCAATTTCCCATTAATTGCCCACTCCTGACTTAGATTACATTATCACAGAAAATGAATCAATATAATGTTTCATAATATAAAGGAACACAAATAAACCACTTCTTTTCTGATCATTTGAACAATTATGTGATTTTTTTTGAGGCTCACAATGCTGCTTTCAGAAGTTGCATCTATCTTCCTCCACCTGCAAGCGCATACTACTTTTCCTCGTTTTTCATTGAATTCTGTTTCATGAATTTACATTGTTACTATACATGGATTGAAGTATCTAATAATACCAATTATAAATAGCATATAAAATCCTTTTACAAAACAGTAGCAGAGGTTTACTTGTAGTGAGGAAGTTTGACTGCACTATATCAACAAATTCAACCCATCCAGGGGACCAACTCCTAATTGACCATTGGGAAAGCATTTTTTTGAAGGGTGACTTGGATGGCTTTGCCTAACATTATTACTCCATCTAAGTTTTACCTCCCTCACATCTCCTGAAAGATAAGCTTGAGAGAGAAATAAAGAGATGGGAAACTGATGCCATATACGAGGGAAACAATTTTTTAGTTTGAAAGTTTGAGCAAAATATAAAACAATTCAATATTTTCCTAATAAATCAGATAAGGTTTTCCATTCTAAAGCAGAGAAAAAACAAAGTTTAGGGCTGAGCATCTGCTTGTTTTATAAAAGCATTGTGTTATATTTTGGTTTTTACTTTATTCCCTCTGCTTGGATTTATCCCATCTGGTAAAGCTTAGTTTTTCTTTTGGCAGAGGCTGATTTTGTTAGAATGATGGTATCTTAAGTGTTATATTGCACTTGGAATGGTATACGCAACTAACTTGATTATATTTGTAGGAGCTAAATTTGTCGAATAAAGACTGCCTATCAGAATGTTAATTTTAACTTCCAAAAATATGAAAATAGTGTATTCTCACCCGATTGTTATTTTAAATGTTTTAGGCTAGCAATCTGAAGAAAGTTCTTCAAGGAATTATGGATTATTATCATGAGGTATGAAAAACCATAACAATCTGTAAAATATGCAATTTCTTCTTTATAATCTTAGTTATAAATCTCAGTTTACAGAATATTTTGTCTTATTATTTTCTTGTTTAGTACACATGTGAAACCTACGTGGATGAGCTTAACTTTGATATTCTATTACTAACATTTTATTCCAAATGGATTTATTTGAAAAGGAAAATATTTTTGGGAAAGTATTGTTTTTCTATCTGCTCCCACTTTTAAGTGCAATGCTGTAATGATCAGCATTCAAGTTTTTAAAAAAATTTAGTTGCAGTACTGATTATTGGTTAATTTCAGTAAATGTAACATTCATGTGAAGTATAATATGAATGAAAAAAATTTCTCTGCTAAAAGAAAGAAACCCTAAGAAATAGGGTTTACTCTCTTTCCAAAGTATTCTAACTCAGTTTGTTTCTTCAGGGCAGTGTATTGGGGTAAGGGGTTGGAATCCCAGCCTATCAGATACTGAAGCTCTGCGGGCGACTTTGGGCAAGTCACCAACCTCTCCTGACAGGGTAGTAGCATGTGGTATGAGCCCTCAGAGGAGGAAAGCTGGGATATAAATCTAACAACAACCTCCCTCCCCCAATTCATTTATAACTCTGGGCTTCCTTTTTTTAAAAAATTCTACAGTTTTTGACTCAGCAAATCTCAGAAGATCTTCTTCCTGATTTAAACCAAATCTCTGAACATTCTAATCCAGTAGAGCTTGGCAGGTTATTGCAGCTCATTTTAGGCTGTGCAGTCAACTGTGAAAAGAAACAAGGTAAATCTTCTCCTCTGAATGAGCAGCTCAATTTGTCAGCATTTTTATACCAGTGGAAACTGAAATATTAACTCTTTCATTTCTGAGTGCAGTGAAGTAAAAAAAAAGAATGTAATATTTTAGACTTCTTCTCTTGAGCATGTTTTTTTGGAAAGCATGCAATACACGGAATGAAATAAATAACATTGTTAATGTAGAAATTTTGGTTAATGTTTTTAAGATGCGTTGTCACCTAATCCTTGCCCAAGCCAGAGAAAGCCAGGCAAGGAAAACAAAACAAATCCCTTCTGGTTCGTTCCAACAAGAGAAGCATTAGCACTGTGTTCAAGTGATTGATAACTTGCAGTTGAACTACGTGGAGCGAGAACTTGGCTGCGCATTTATGATTTTAGTCATATTGTCCAGTCAGGCCCACTGCAATCCCTCATGTATTCTTGGAAAGTGAATTACTTTTGAAAATTAACTAAGCATGTTTAGAACCAAAAGTCCAGCTAACCTTGGCTGTGTTAGGATGCCATACCAATGCATGATTTAGTATAAACTTGAGCTGCAGTGTGTTTCTGCTTTATGGGCTCCCCTCTCCTATCAGGAAACAGGATTCTATCCCATTGGCAGTTACTGTCCATCAGCAGATGGATATAGTTGGCTGCAATGCAAAGTATGTTATTTCGGATCTTCAGTCTATTGCAGTAATGCAGACTGCAAGATAGCTAAGATTCAACTGCAGAGAAGACTTTAGAAATGAACTGCAGACAAAGCTGTCCATTTATGGGTAAAGTATCCTGTGTCTTTACATACTGCGCAAGATATATCATTAAAAAAATAACTCTTGCTTTGTAGAACATATACAAGTTATAATGACACTAGAGGAGTCTGTTCAGCACGTCGTCATGGCTGCTATCCAAGAGGTAAGAAAAAAGCTAACAGAAAAATTGGAATTGATTCCCTTTTCCCCCTCCCCACCCAAAAAAGGCTGGACTTACCTAGTTTGCAGTAGAGACAAGGCAACTAATATTACTTACTCGAATATTTATAGTTTCTAGTCTTTCATATGTACATTTCACGTTAAGTTTAAATTATGTAATATTAGTTAATTAAATTGGCACTGAAAAGGCATGTGAAAAAAATGTGAAGTGTGTAATGAACATGGATTATTTCATATATTTTAAGGAAAATAATAGCTGATCTTTTAGTAGTATCACCCTTATGAGCCTGTTTTAGATCATGGATAATTATGCGTTTTTGCCCTAATTTTTATTGTTGCAGTTAATGAGCAAAGAGATTTTGGGTTTTGTTGCAAGTGATATATCTGGAGATGTGGAGCAACAGGTAATTGATACACTATCTTTTCAGCTTTTAGTAATCTTTTCCTGTAATTTCTGACGAAAGTCTAGTTAATAAATTTATCACTGTGTGTACTCTTTCATTTCTGGATTGCTACAGAATCTCATAGGACTCAAGGACTGAAAGAAATGTTCTGTTTTGTAATACAGATCACCTAGCTTTTTTCAAATCTGTCACAATCCATTTTGTTTGCTGACTCAACAGTGAGAGAGAGAGAGAGAGAGAGAGAGAGAGAGAGAGAGAGAGAGAGAGAGAGAGAGAGAGAGAGAGAGAGAGAGCGAGCACATATATTTGTTAAGGGAATAAGTTGATTTTAGGTTAACATCTTCATAGAAGGCCGCAGTGTCTCAGTATGACAATAACTCATCCCAGCTTATATTTCAGAGAGAAGGGGGAACAAGGAGAGAGGGGCAGTGAGGTGGAAAGATAGGTTAGAGAGGCTGGGAGTCCTAAATCTCCATTGTGCAGCAGCACAGGTTTAGAAATATAGTGTAGGATAAGTATTTGGGTGAATATAGATATATTATAAAAACAAATGGTTTGCATATTTTATAAATTATTTGCATTCTTATATAAATGTTATCTTACTTCTTTGTTTAACTGTTAACCTGGAGTGCTGTCCTAAGTCCTATGTAGTATGTTCCTTAAGGAAAAAAATAGGGGGGGGGGGGAAGAAACATATAAAAACCAAAATAGGTTTTGCTGGTGGCAACCAGAGAAGTACATTTTGCAGAGGTAGTAATATTTTGATTATTTTAAAGAACAAGAAGATCATAGGAAAGAGGTCCTCGGGACAAGGAAAGTATGTGGCAGAGACAGATTTGATTATCTATTCTAGAAGGCATGATCATTACCGACTTGCCTTCTATTTAATCAACGTTCTTTTTTTTCCTGAATACCTTTAAGTAATTTTCACATAAGTGGGGACCACTGGACTAAAAGGTCAAGAAATTTGTTTTGCTAAATGTTTGAAAATGATCATCCCATCATTTTTAAAGCTGAAAAGAGCAGTAGAAGAACTTAATGAAGCCATAGCAGAAAAAGAAGAATTGAAGCAAAGATGTCAAGAACTAGATTTGCAGGTAACCACATTTTTCCAAGTTCCTTTCGGAGAAAATGTAATTGATTAATATTTACCTTAAATGCCTAAAATCAGATTGTCTTAAAAACATCTTCTACTGTGTAGTGATTAAACACTGCGATGTTTTATTTTCCTATAGTTTATTAGTTATGATATTCATCATGTTATTATTTTTAGTTCTTAAGAACTTTTTTCTATGAAATTAATGTCCAACCGTGCCTTTCACTGTTTTGAATGTGTTTTATTGCAGATTTTAGAAATAATATTTTGTAGCTTTTTTTCATTTATGGGTTTATCATACAATATTTTGGATATCTTTTAAAACATTTAAGATATAAATCTATTGTAAACTATAAATACTTGTCTCTGACAGCAGTTACTAATATAAATTAATATAATGATTCTGAATCTTATTGATACCTAAAATTGATTGCAGTTCGTTTTTATAGGTTAGGAAATCTGAAATATCATTTGACAAAGATAAAACAATGATTTAATGCCACTGTACTATACTGAATATGAGTATTTCTTTGAAAGTCAAAATATACATACCTCTTGCTTAATCTAATTGTTAATAAATTCATTTGTAAGGTCTCTGTGTTCCATGATATTTTACAAGAATTTAAGAAAGGTAGGTTTATATTTATTTCAGGAAGACATAACCCAAAGAGTACTTCGCATTTTGAGTATCAGTGAACTAACATGTGATATGCTGTGATGTTTTCTGTATTACAATTAACATGGTGGCTTTCACCACGAAAGATACTTAAGGGGCTGTTTTGTTAATATGAGAATCCTTATTTGATTAATATACTTACAGTATTGTTATGCTTCTACTTTCTAGCTTGTGTTATTTTCAGAAACATTTGCAAAATGCATGTTATCTTTTTATCCATTGATCTATATATGCGATGCTGTCTAAATTTTACTTAATGCTACTTGTTTTGGCTCTTGGAATTGCTTTTTACACAACTATTCACTACTAAGTATTATTATTAATCAGTTCTCTGCTGCTGTATCTTCAGTTTATAAACTGACCAATATTTTTCTACTTGCTAATGATGCTTCCCTTTTTAATCCCTTTTCTGCGTCTACAGAAATGTGGAAATGTTATCTGGGTGGATTTTGATCTGATTCAATAAGGCAATTCTTGTGTTCTTATGTCAGGTGAAGGAAAACATGTCTTGCTGGATCATTCCAGAGTCTACTTGGCTCAGTTCTTATATCATTTAAGACTGTTTTTAAGTTCTTTCCTTATTTGCCACTGCATATAATAGTCTGGAAGACTTTTCCATGTTGATTCTGCTTTGTTACTGTGACTGCTAATCTTGATTATATAAGTCAGGGGTTCTCAAACTTGGCCACTTTAAGACTTGTGGACTTAAAGTGGCTGGCTGGGGAATTCTGGGAGTTGAAATCCACAAGTCTTAAAGTGGCCAAGTTTGAGGACCCCTGATATAAGTCCTAAGATGTTGCTGATTTAGAACGGCAGAGCTGCAAATAGAGGATGGACGTGCAGCTGATGTTTCTATTTGTGGATTCACAGAGAGAAGTGCAAGAAATTGACAAATAAATTGAAACACCCATACTGAAATAAATGAGAATTGGACTTGATTTTATTTAGTTGTATATTGTACATTAATGTAATCATTTTTGTGCTTATCTCCTAATCTGTGGGTATGTATGCATACACTCACACAAACATTTAATTTAGGAAGCAGATAATTTGACTGGGGGCTAGTCACTTTATCTGAGATAAAATCACTTCGCCAATATTTGAATAATTACACACTGTTAATGATCTTGACTTCTTTATGATTCTGAAATGGACTCTGGATCTTTAGGTGGCTGCCCTTCAAGAGGAAAAATGCAGTTTAATGTCTGAAAATGAGATAATGAATGACCGATTGGATCAGTTAGATGGTTCCTTTGATGATACAAATACAGCAGTTGCCAAAAAGTATTTTCATGCACAGTTACAAATAGAACAGCTACAAGAAGAAAATTTCAGGTATGAATTAATGTCACCCAGCCATTTTCTCTATCACTGCTACATCTTGAGTTGTTTACTGAAACAAAATAGAAAACATTTCTGAAGTGCTACTTGATGCAAAAAGCTACAGTATAGCTTTTGTACACACCCCATTTTTTGTTCTGACTGTGTTACATATTTCTGAGGTTTTTATTGTAGTTTTTGCAGTGCTATGGTCTATTAGGCCTGGAGCTGTCAAAGGCCGGCCTTCTCTCAAATTATCCTGTTCATTTGTGACTATTTCCTGAAGAGGCCTTGCCCAGCTATCTGTATCCATAGAGATTCATATTGTTTTATTCAATGATTGCAACCTATTCTGTCTCTCAGCAGTTTCCAGAGAGATTATTATAAAATGAATGTAGTCCATCCCATGTGTTGGAATGATGTTATGAACACGTATAAAACAGTGGGATTGCTGGCTATCATGTGAGCATTCTTTTGACTCATACCATCTCCCAGTTGAGTAGAGTCCACACGATCTGCTTGATCCATGTTTATTGGTCTATGCAAGGGATGGAGTACAAGGTTCTGCCCTCTGAGAGAGTTCCAAGACGAATCTTATATAATGGACTTATAGGGAAAAGGACAATATAAACCCCCCTCCCAATGACATAGCCCACCCGAATCCATATCTGTAACAACTTGGCATTTTTAGCCTTTGATTTGTTTAGCCAGCAAGCTTGATTAACTGTCAGAGATCAACAAGGGTTCACTTTTCTCTTCTATGGTACAAAGGCCCCGAGTTTGCAGTTTTAGTCCCTTAGAAAGCTCTTTGTATTTTATTCTGAAGCATTAGCTTAAGCAGTGAGGCTTTTCTCAAGTCTTGTTAGGCCAAACTAGTTTGTTAATTATTTGCTTCCTCACCAGTGTCAGATCTCATTGAACAGGAAATCAGAAGTTATAGTCAGTTCATAATTTTTTTTCTTACTGTAGTATAATACATGTATAATATGCTGCTTTTTATTATTGTAATCTTTTGTTTTGGTTCCTTTCTTACTTCATCCTGTCTTAATGACATTATGTACATAATCACCTATCTTATTTGCCATAAATCTAGGCAACTTACAGAAGCAGTGACAAGAACACGCAAATAAGAAAACCTGTATATTCCCCTTCCCTCCCCCCAAACTCCTACAACTCTGGGTGCCTTAAAACACAATCCCCAAACATTTTTTTAAAACAAGAACATAATCTTTGGACTCCAGCCTTAACTTGTCTCAATGCCTGGGGCAAAATCCAGTTTTTAAAGAACTTTTGGAAAATTAGAAGGTTAAAAGAAAATTAAAAGTGCCTTCCAGATCTTGGGGAGATGGAGGGTATTCCACAAGGCAGGGGAGTAATGTGCTATTACTGAGTAGCTACATATCCTAAATATGTATAATGGCGCCAGTTTTGTTTTTGCTTTCCTTTTTTTAAAATAAAGGTTGTAATTCATTGTTTAATTTTTAATAATGCAGAAACACTATTTAGGGTCTTTCTCTTTGTTGGTAAAAATATGACGTAGAAAGTGGTTAAGCATGAAATATTTTGCTGCTACGTTACAATTTTAAGACTGAGTGGTCCTTCATTTGCCCCCAGTATGCCTGCATATGAGAAATTGTATACATTTCTGTGCTAAAACTTTTCCGTATATTTTTATGAAAGCTACCAGAATGTTTCATACTAAGGAAGTTGATAGTAAAACCCTTTCTATTAATTTTATTGTTTTTGCAAAGACTTGAAACTACAAAAGATGATTATCGTGTTCATTGTGAAGAGCTTGAGAAACAACTGATTGAGCTGCAACATCGAAATGATGAACTGACGTCTCTAGCAGAAGAGTCCCGGGCACTGAAAGATGAAATAGATGTTCTTAGGTATACAACATAAATGCAATCCGCTATGTTATTGTCTCTTTAATATGCAGAATTCTATCATCTTGGAGTTTTCCAAAGAATACACCACACTTTTTCAGCTGCTACCCTTCCCTCACATTATTTGTTTGTTTGTTTATTTCCTGTCTTTATTATTTTAGAAATAACTCAAGGCAGTGAATACATAAAATACTCCTTCTTCCTCCTATTCTTCCCACAACAACAACCCAGTAAGGTGACTTGAGCTAAGATAAAGTGACTGGCCCAAGTCACCCAGCCAATTTCCATGCCTAATGCAGGACTACAACTCACAGTCTCCTGGCTTCTAGCCTGGTGTCTTAACCACTAGACCAAACTAAGCCATTGTATATTGTTTCCCTTTATAGGGAAACCCTGTGTTTAATAGTCTAATTGAAAAGATGAGGTGTCTTATTATTCACAAACGCTTATGTCATTTGCTTGAATTCATATCATTGGTGCAATGACGTCATTACAGAAATGGCATAAATTACAGCAGAAAGAGGGTGCAGTGTTTTTTATAGTACTGACATCCTCAAAATCAAAAACTCGCTATATTGCTACTTCCAGATACTCTCATCTGTGAATTTCAGGATTCACTGTTAAAAAGGGCATAGTGCAGGGGTAGGCAACCTTGGCTCTTTTATGACTCATGGACTTCAACTCCCAGAATTCCTGAGCCAGCTTGGCTGGCTCAGGAATTCTGGGAGTTGAAGTCCACGAGTCATAAAAGAGCCAAGGTTGCCTACCCCTGGCATAGTGGATGTGAATTCTAAAGATGGCGGACTAATACGTTTGAGATGCATCAGCTTGGTGAAGTATGGGAGAGCTTTCATTATGACATAATACAGGTGGTCCTCAACTTACGACCACAATTGAGGCCAAATTTTTTGTTGCTAAGGGACACTTTTGTTAAGTGAATTTTGCCCCGTTTTACAACCTACCTTGCCACAGTTGTTAGAAGCATGGTTGTCAAGTGAATCTGGCTTCCCCATTGACTTTACATGTCAGAAGGTTGCAAAAGGTGACCCCACGTGACCCTGGGACACTGCAACCGTCATAAATATGAGTCAGTTGCCAAGTGTCTGAATTTTGATCACATGACCGTGGGGATGCTGCAGTGGTCCTAAGTATGAAAAACAGTCATAAGTCACTTTTTCCAGTACTGTTGTAATTTTGAATGGTCGCTAAATAAACTGTTGTAAGTTGAGGACTATCTGCACAGTAAACTAACACTTCCCTCCTTTTTGGCAACATTCAGAACACTCAAGATTCTGCTACTGAAATTTGGCAGCAAGCTATTAAATTCAGTGTGTCTTTGTTTTTGTTTCTTTGCTTCCTCTTCAATTTTTCCTAGGTATTCGATTCTTTTTCCTAAATACTATAATGCAGCAAGTAAAATAAGTCTTGTGGTTCCAACACTTAAAGTTTTTATTTGATATTCTTGATATACTTTGTTCTCTTGCAGGTTCTTGTAATACTTTAAATTGTTCTACAGTAGCAAATATTTAATGTCTTCATATGAAAATTGCAAATTACTTTTATTTGCATATCTTATTACTGGTAGCATGTGTTGTATGAGATCAGTACACCAAGATCATCATTCAATCTCTAGCTAAGATACTGATTTTGAATTAAGTATTGAAGGAATATTTTAACTCTGGTAAACAAACTTAATTTCAGTTGGGTATTGCAGCATTTTAGCTTTCGTAGTATTTCTATGTTCACTAATAATAGCCTCTTGAGATCTCCCTGGGGGAACCTATGACTGTTTTAGGTTTTTCTCCTTGAAACTGAGCATGATAGAAGACCTGTGATTCAAAAGGAAAGCCTATCCTGAAGTGGCATGGATCATTGTCTAGTAAAAGGAGGACTGTAGTGGATGCTCCAGTTTTAATTATGTAGAACTGGAAAGTCCTATTTTCTGTTTAGGCCTGCAATTTGAACCTAAGAAAAAATCTATATAAATAAATATGTAAATGTTCGTTTGTTCAAAATCTTAAATCTCTGAAAGTTCTTCACCGATTGCTTTGAAATTTTGACACAACGTTGCATTCGAATATGCACGTGTTTTTATATACCTAAACCTACTATTATATAGATGTCACACCTGTGACAGGTAAAAACATGCTTTTTTTAAAAACAGCACCATCTGTTGGACGTAAAAGCAACACACTTCTTTTCCATTTAACCAGACTGAGCCACAGCAACGCGTGGCCGGGTACAGCTAGTATTTAATAAATAAGATCTTACTTTTCTCTTAAGTGTGTATTTGCATTTTGTTGTCTGTTAATGGTTCAAAGCATGCTTTTGAAATAACTGAATATGTTATTATTTTAGGACTGTTGTTGATAAAACAAATAAACTGGAGTCGATGGTTGAGGTGTATCGCAAAAAGCTGGAAGACTTGAATGACCTTCGGAGACAGGTGAAAATACTTCAGGAAACAAACATGATGTATATGCATAACACAGTTATCCTAGAAGAAGAATTAAAGAAAGCAAATGCAGCCCGTGCACAGTTGGAAACTTACAAAAGGCAGGTAAGAAATTGCTTGAATTTCTGTGTTTTCTTTGTACTATTTCAGTTGTGTAAAAGTGTTCACTTTTAGGTCTAAAAAAGCTGAGAATGAAAAGTGACTTCCTCCTTATGTTGTCCTTGCAAACATTTTTATTGTTTATATCAACAGTACTTCACTCATATTCATTTTGTTTTAAATGAATAAGGTAAACCTGTTGGTAGATTTAGCATTGCCAGTAACACTTGCATGTCTTCAAAAGTGCTGTTAGTTGGAATAAGAGTAGAATCATGAAAACTAGTGCCATAGACCTACTACACTCTATTAATTGAATCTGTTGACCTGAATTTCTAAGCATTAAATGGTGCATGCTAAGATGATGATGATGAAATGCTTTAGAAGAACAATCAAGTACAGGTAGTCTTTGACTTATGACCACAACTGAGCCCAAAATTTCTGTTGCTAAGCAAGACATTTGTTAAGTGAATTTTGCCCTGTTTTATGGCCTTTCTTGACACAACTGATAAGTGAATTACTGCCATTGTTAAGTTAGTAACATGGTATTAAGTGAATTTGACTTCCCCATTGACTTTGCTTGTCAGAAGGTCGCAAAAAGCGATCACATGATCTTGGGACACAGCTATGGTCATAAATTTGAACCAGGTCAAGCATCCAATTTTTGATCATATGACCAAGAGTATTCTGCAACGGTTGTAAGTGTGAAAATGGTCATAAGTCACTCTTTTCAGTGCCATAGTAACTTCAGACAGTCACTAAATGAACTGTTGTGGATATATTTCATTTAACCAGGGAAAAATTGATTTCCAGCTAATGCTGAAAAGATAATAGGTTCTCATGAAGATAATGAAATTCTGATTGTAACACTATTTCTGCACCAATACTACAGAAGAATTTATTTTAAATTACCAAGTTCTGAAATGTTTAAAGAGATTATTGGTTTTCTTTTTAATCCAGATCCAGGAACTTCATAACAAGCTCTCTGAAGAATCCAAAAGAGCAGATGTCCTAGCTTTTGAAATGAAACAATTAGAAGAGAAGCATGAAACATTAATTAAAGAGAAAGAGGTGAGGTTTCTACTAATGTGGTGGAAATACAGTTTTCAAAATATTGGGAATTCAAGATACCTATGTGCATGTGCAAAGGAAGCCGGTTACTTAGAATGTTGAGTCTCGGAATAGCTGCAATGTAATGATCATTTGTTTTAGGCCATCATAGAAGATGTTACTATCCATTATGAAAACTGCTTTATTCTTTTTGAGAATGATGTTCTATATTCTATAACAGAATCATGTTCCCTTATTATCAGTTATTCAGGGATGTCTTTTTCAGGCGGAGAAGCAATTAAAGCTCTCATATAATATTATTAACACAAGTATTTTGATATGCATCTACCATTATTGAATGACTTTTTTTTATTTTCAGAGATTGATAATTCAGCGTGATGCATTGAAAGAGACCAATGAAGAGCTCAGATATTCACAAATGCAGCAGGATCATCTGAACCAAGCAGGTACTTTAAAAAAAATATTTAGAATCATTTTTGCTTAGACTCCATGGAAAATAGCCTTATGATTTTGCTTTATGCTATCAGGTGTATCGACTGTGAAAAACCAAGAAAACCTTGCTGCTGAAATTCTGCCTGTGGAATTTAGGTAAGAGAAATAAACACATGTAAAATGAAGTGTGAATCTTATTTATAATATGATGTGTGTAACGTGGAATACCAGACAACAGAGAAATCCCATATTCATATAAAGATAAAACCCTAAATATTGGAAAGGGTTGTTTCTAATTTGAATCAATTTAAATATACATATACTCTCAATTTTAATAAAAGTAACCAATATAGGAAATACAGTGATAAACATAATTCTGTATCTCTGGCTCCAAATTGGACTCGAGTTTTACAGATTTCATTATATAGCTTTATGGTGTTAAGGCTTTCCTGGTAAGATCCCATCCAGAGGATCAGATGTGTATCAGCAAAGGAGTAAGATGATAAGAGGGATTTATTAATTTTCTGGAAGAATGAAACCTGATTCCATTTCCTTGCCCCCTAGCTGTTTCAGCCAATGGGATTAGAGGCTGCTTTTGAGGAAGAAGTCTATAATCTACACATCTATATGCTATTTTTAAGAGGTTTTTCTAGGGTCTTTCTACTGAAATGAAATTAACACATGACTAGGGCTGCAAGCAGACCTTAGTGTATAATATCACAGAGATTGCCAATTGTATTGTAATATACAGTGAGCCCTGTTTTATAATGTTGGCGGAAAATGCAGTCTTTTGCAAAACATGTCTGCTTTCAAATTTTATTTTAAATCTCAGAGAAATGTTCATTCGGCTTCAGCATGAAAACAAGATGCTTCATTTGCAACAAGAAGGATCGGAAAATGAACAAATTGCAGGGCTTCAAGAGAAGCTGGAACAAAAAAATCGGATGATAAATGAATTAGAAACTGAAAACAGGTGATTCTCTCCTTCACATAACATTTATTTAATGCTATTTTTTTTATAAATACGAAAAACTTGTGAAAGACCCAAAATGAGAGATGTAAACATACTGAAGAAGATAGAAAGCACACGAAAGACTGATTGGCTCCACACTGAGGGGTGCAACTGGATTGAAAGTGGGCTTTCCTACTCAGTCTCCTCCTAGAGTTGCTTATAAATACTAAACAGGGGAGCCTCTCAAAATGAGGTAGATTATGATTCACTGGGAAAGAGAAATCCTTAAAGTTTAGGGCCAGCCAGTTTCTTTGAGTGGCATTCTACTCTCAGCAGTACTTCCCTCTGGTTTCTTCTCAGTTCCTACATAACAAAGTACAGGTATTCCTCGCGTACTGACTGTTCATTCAGCAACTGTTTGAAGTTGTGATGGCACTGACCAAGACACGCTAACAACCAGTTCCAACTGTCTCAATGCCCCAAACAGTCATGTGATGGCTATTACTTGGCCACGAACTCACAGTTCCAATGGTGCTTGTGTCCTGTGGTAACATAGTCATTATTTGAGATCTTCCCTGCTGGCTTCCCACAAGTTAAAATCAATGCGGAAGGACGTACGCTGCTCTGATAAGTCCTCCTGATCTTCCTGTGCTTGCATCACACTGCACCATCCATTCCCTGGGGTTCCTGCACTTGTGCCATGGCATCTACCCTGCAGCTTCTTGTGCTCAGACATGGTCTGCAGCAGGCGTCCAAAACCCTCTCTTGCCTCCCCCCGTTAATGTGCAGCGTGCACCAGCCTTCATCCTTCCTCCTGCAAGACATCCCGATGCTCCTTACCTGGGATTCCTGCCACTTTCTGCTCAATGATGACCCATGCCTACTTACAATTATGATAGCAACTATGTAGATGCAATCACATGACATTGTGCTTTATAACAGCATCACTTAGTGACAGCAATCCGGGTTCCATTTATCATTGTAATCTGAGGATTGTCTCTGATCTATTTAGGAGGGATAAATACCTCAATAGAGAGGCTGTCAAGGATGTTCCTGCTGCCAGCCTAGCGTGTGGGTGTAAACCTTGCAAGAACAATGATTTCATGCTTGAAATTCCTGAACTCTATTCATAGTCTTATGCTTAATGCTTCACGATAGGCTGAGCAAGGAGGGTCTTGGGGAGTTGCAGCAGCAGATTGAAGACCTTCAGAAGTCTTTGCAGGAGCAAGAGTCCAAGTCAGAAAGAGAAAGGGTAAGTGTGACATGGGACTATACCAGGGGTAGGCAACCTTAGCTCTTTTATGACTCGTGGACTCAGGAATTCTGGGAGTTGAAGTCCACGAGTCATAAAAGAGCCAAGGTTGCCTACCCCTGGACTATACCGAGAGTTCTTCATTTCATTTCATTTCATTTATTCGATTTGTATCCTGCCCTTCTCCCGAGGGACTCAGGGCGGCTCACAACATTTTAAAACAGAAACATGCCCACAATCCCCGCCGAATAAAACCAATTTAAAACCCAAATATTTTGAAGTTGTGAATATTTAAAATTTTCTAAAAATGAACCCGATTTAAAATCCTCCCTAGGCCAGGCCCGCTTGCTGGAAAAGCCATGTCTTGAGGGCGCAGCGGAAAGTAAGGAGATCCGGGATCACCCGGATCTGGGGGGGTAGTTCGTTCCAGAGGGCGGGGGCACCCACAGAGAAGGCCCTCCCCCTGGGGGTCGCCAGCCGACACTGCTTGGCCGACGGCACCCTGAGGAGACCCACTCTGTGGGAGCGTACCGGTCTATGGGAGAGAATCTGCGGCAGAAGGCGGTCTCGGAGA
>NW_015387557.1:121369-144752 GCF_001527695.2 Protobothrops mucrosquamatus
CGGGCCATCACGTCAAGGGCATCGTTGGGGTGGCCCGGGGTGGAGATGTACAGCTGAGTATCGTCAGCGTACTGATGGAAATCCACCCCAAAGCCACGAATGATCTCCCCCAGCGGCTTTACATAAATATTGAACAGAAGGGGAGAGAGGACCGACCCCTGAGGCACCCCACAAGTTAGGGGTCTAGGAGTCGACCTCTTGGATTACATCCATTTGTTCAGTGACTGTTCAAAATTATGTCAGTCCTGAGCAGATGGTACTTACAGCAGGTCCTTGTATTGTGGCTGTTGCAGTGTGTGTTTATGGTCAAGTGATTGCGATTTATGATATTCCCTGCTGGCTACCCATAAGCGAAGTGAGTGGGGAAGCCAGCAGGAAGTTGAAATTTGTGGTCACCCATGGTTCTTTCATTACAACCCACGCAGTCTTCACTTAACCACGGCTATCGGGACTGGCAGAATTGCCCTCGGTAAGTGATGCAGTCACGTGACATTGCACTTTACAATCACTTTGCTTTGCAGTGGCAGTTCCGGTTCCAGTTGTCATCGTAAGCAGAGGATTACCTTTATTTCATAGTAGAACATAAGTGAAATAAGTTCTAAGTACTCTGTAAAAATCTAGTGTAAGTTATATTACAGAATAAGAATGTACAGATGTTCGCTATAGGAGGCCTTTCTTTGTGTGACAGCATATGCATAATTTACTATAGTTAGAAGGCTATTTGTGTCTAAGTATGCATACAGGAATCAGTTAACTTTGATAATGGGATACTTTTTTCTACAGAGAAGTAATTCTGGCCAATAGTGATTCGTATTAATGCTGATTAAATTTTGAACCTGAGTTGTCTTTTTGGAATATGGCCTCTGGCCAGTTCCAAGATAAAAATGTATATATGCATGTATGTATACAAATATGCACAGTGAGTTCATTATTTTGAAGAAAGGATTATTCAGGCTTGATTTCAGTGTAAATTAACAGCTTTGGTTAAAGCAGGAAAGCTGAACGTTGTACAAGATTTTTGTATATGTTTATAACATTTTTATGTATGTCGTTAATCATTCCTTGGAGTTGGGATATCTTAATTTCAAAGTAAATATTTATTCTGGCTCTTGTCCCATAGTTAATTGCTTATTGCATAAATTACAATTAAAACATGCATTTTAAACGCAAACACAAGTGCATGACATATTTTAATGTTGGGAGCTGTCAGTTGTTCATGAATGACTAAGAAAAGATTTCAAATAGGAACCAGTGTGATGCACAGCCATTCCTAAAAAAATCACAGGACAATGAGGATATGGGAAACACATAGGCTAAATATAACTTTCCTTGTTTTTATCTGATATTGAAGTGAGATCTTGAAACATTGTCTGTTCCAATGAGGTTATATAATGAAGTAGTACTCAGTAGTTTTTATGTTCCTCTGCAGTGGGATTGATCATAGTTAACGTTTGTGTGTATGATTGTTCAATGGATCTAATGACATTATAATTATTATTTCCAGTCCAGTGAATTGAAGCAGAAGATAGCAGCCCATATGTAAGTGAAACATTTATATTTCTTTGTATGCATGTGAGCAGGCATGAGAATAAGACTTTTTTTTTACAACTTATTTAACTAACCTTTTTTCTGGTTTGTAACACCATTATGGAATTTTATTAGTAGTAAAATATATGCATAATATATACGTAAAGTTGGGGATCATGGACAAGGAGGGTTTTTTGCAGTTGTATGGTCCCCTCTCCTACCTTCCCAGACATATTCATCTTGTAACTCAGACATGTCAAACACAAGGCCTGGGGACCGGATGCGGCCCGCGAAGTGGTTTCATATGGCCCGCGAAGCCATCCTGAAAACAGTGAGGGAATGGCCCCTGCTGCCTTGGCCCTGGCCCAGGCCAGCCGGGAGCCAATGTACAATTTTGTGGTGGCCATCTATGCTGAAACGCATTCAGTCTTAGCTCCACAAGCCGTCTAGAAACAGCGAGGAACCAGCCTGCCGCGTCAGCCCCGCCCCCTGGGTGCATGCTGGGGAGGTGTCACCCTTTGTGAGGAATGAAGAAATGGACTATGCCTTGGCGCTTGCCCCGGTCCCACCCCCTTCTGCCAGAGACCCTCAGATCTGTCCCATTCCTGCCCAGGCCCCCACAGGCACCCTTGATGCGAACGATGTAGAGCTGGCCATGCCCACCCAGTAGGCCACACCCACTCCATCCACGCCCACCCAGTAGGCCAAATCCACCCTGGCCACACACACCCCGAGGGCAACCGGAATGCTGATGCGGCCCTCAATGAAATTGAGTTTGACACCCCTGTGTAACTCAATAATGGTGGATTCCCCTTAGGCATTCATCCTCCAAACCTTGAGAGAGAATCAGGGTTTGCTCAGGAATTCATAACTGTTAGGATAAATTATGTGCTTCTCACCTAAGTTATCATCTTGATTTGTTTTTTTTTAATAGCGTTGTATTGGTTTTATGGTGGGATGCAGTGTTTTAGTGTTTCACAGAATTGTAAGGTGAGAAAGTAACATGCAGGTTTTTTTTATATAAAATAAAGTAAGTCAACTATGTTGTCCTTTAGTTAAAAGAGCCGTGTACTTTCAGGGAGAAATTAAATGAAGTCCATGATGAACTGCAGAAGAAGGAAGCTCTTCTTGCAGACCTTCAACCAGATTTAAATCAAAATGGTAAAGTAATAATAATAATAATAATAATAATAATAATAATAATAATAATAATAATAATAATAATAATAATAATAATAATAAAGTTGGAAGGGACCTTGGAGGTCATCAAGTTCAACCCCCTGCTCAGGAAGGTAATCCTATACCATTTTGGACAAATGGCTGTCCAGTTTCTTCTTAAAAACTTCCAGTTTTGGAGCGTTCACCGCTTCTGGAGGCAGGTTGTAAAGTGATCTGTTGCCCCTTTCACTTTTTACTACTGGTATACTTTATTCCTATTGCATATATAAACTTTGGAGGACATTAAACTTTTCTCTATTAGGTGTCTTTTACTACCCAATGTATTGATAAAATACTGCAAGTAGATAAATTGAAGGATACATCCTTTTTTTCTTTGTACTCAAAAGTCATATTTTATGAAATGCAGTATATATGATATCTTTGAGCTGTATTTCTGAATACTAAAGTGAATGCAGCTGGTTATAAGGCAAAAATGAGGACCTTGTGGTCCTTCAGATGTTTTATTAGAATCCAAATTTTATCGGCATTAATGGGATCACAATCTGTAGCCTTAATGGATTACAACTAATTACTGATCCTGTAGGCCTCCAGAGCTAACAATATTCACATTCTAATGTTATTGGTTGTTCCAGATTTGGATATATTTATTTCTACTAATTATTACATTGGCTTTTCTAATAATAGCACAAAAAATAGAAGAATTAGAAGCTGCTTTGCATAAGAAAGATGAAGATATGAAATCAATGGAAGAGAGATATAAGATGTATTTAGAAAAAGCAAGAATTGTGAGTATTATTTTCTGTAATGAATTAGTTAAGAACTCTTGACCTGGAAAATTGTCCCAACCCCACATCTACTCTTTTAAAGCTACATTAGTTCTCTAGTCCATGCTTAAGTTTCCTAATTTAGTTAATTATGTGATAGTATCTAATTAATCTTATTTCTTCCATTCAGTTGTGTCTGGTTCTTGGAGACTGCCTGGATAAGTCCTTGCAGTTTTCTTGGCAAGATTTTTCAGAAGTGATTTGCCATTGCATCCTTCCTTGGGCTGAGAAAAAGTAACTGAATCAAAATTACCCAGCTGGCTTTGTGCCCAAGGCAGGACTAGAACTCAAAATCTCCCGATTTCAAGCCTGGTGCTTACAACAAAATGGCTTTCAATTGTTCCTTGTGATCTAAAAGAATTAAACAAATAAAAAAACAAACCCCCAACATTAGCTTACTCTGCTTTTCCAGGAAAGGTTTATCTCATCTTGGAAAAAAGAAATAGAATAAAATCTATGGCACTCTGGATTTTTACTTCAGTCACTGATAGCTATATCAAAAGGATATATGCACTGTATCCTTTTCATTTAAATGGAAGATTAATAAAAATAATCCCTTCAAACTATGTCACAAACGTCACATATGATAGGCATCAGAAAGCTTTTTCTCAGCTAGACTGTAACTGTAAAAGCAAAAAAGCAGAGCAAAATTGTTGATGTAAATTAAAGGAGCAATAGACTGGAGCTATAGGCTAGACTGGGAGGTAGAAAAAACATTCTGGAAGAAAGAATAGGAGTCGCGGTGCAAAATTGTTCCAAACATTTTTAATAAAGGTGGCTTGTTCAATTAGAATGGCAAACTTTAGACTATTTGACTGATGCAATTGTTGCATAAGTTATTTCTGAGTTGATTTTGTAACTAGATAAGAATAATTGCAAACATAATGTATGTTCTTTCTGCAGGTCATAAAAACTTTAGATCCCAAATTAAAACCGGCATCTGCTGAAATAATGTTGCTAAGAAAACAGTTGGCAGAGAAAGACAAAAAAATTGAAACACTTGAGGTATTATTTATTTATTAAATTTATACGCCACTCATCTTACCATCAGGCAACTGTATTTTGTATATATTTATTAAATGCATATTTGCTTTCTGCTCATGTGAACACTTAAGGGAATTTACGACAATAGAACAAAACATAAAACCAAGCAGTAAAACTAAAGCAATATGAAACCATTTTAATGTATTTTTCCTTCTTGAAATGGTAACAACCAGTGTGTCTCAACCTGAGCTACTTTAAGAGCTGTGAACATCAATTCCTAGAATTCCCCAGCCAATATTGCTGACTGGGGAATTCTGGGAGTTGAAGTCCATACCTTTTAAAGTTGCCCAGGTTGAGAAACACTAGTAATGAACTAAGAACTGCCATAAGACATTAGTAAAATTAGGCCAGAAGGAATGTGATTAAAATCTGGATTTATTACTGAAGATAATATAAAGCAGTAAAACTTAATCTTTTTTTGAGGCTTATGTTGCTTTCAAAATTATGCATATAGTAATCAATTTATTGCTTTGAATGTCATATAATTTCTTCTACTTACTTTATATTTCCCACAAATTCATTTTAGGGTCAGTGTAAATCAGTCAGGATTCAGGAGCATGAAGAAAAGTTAATTGTATCTGCATGGTATAACCAGGTGAGCTACTGTACTTGTACTGCACATGGGAAAGAACATTAATAAACATGGGTGAAGTCCAAATATATTCTACTGATGAAAGCATCTTCCTATGATAGATTTTCCACTCTTCCATTCTTCCTTCAAAGTAAAATTCTTAATCTTTACTTAACATTTTACTTGATTTTTAATGTTATTCATCTTCTCAGCTATTCTTGATCTCAGTATTGTTGTTTGTTGTCCCATAGCAGATACTGAGCATTTAGAGGCCTCTATGTCTCCCGGAAGGGTATTTGTGTGTGAAATAACACCAAAAATTGTGCTTCCTGTTTTGTTGCCAAATGGTGGTGTAGTCTGAGGAGGGCTGGAGGCCACAACTTATGAGTGTTATAGACTGTCCATTCCTGGAGTGCTGGAATCTATAATTGTCATACATTTTTCAGTAGTCATATTCCAAATGTGATACTTCTTTTAAGAAGAGCTGTTTCTGGAAATTATTCCAGGAGTATCGTGCATAATTTGTGAATCAATTATATAGCATATTATCTGACTCCTGTGCATGTTTAATGCCTGTTGATTATGCCAGATATTAAGTATATCTCTTCAATAAGCCAGAAAAAAGGAAATAATATATGCATTAATAATTTAGCAGTACAGTAGACATCAGCCATCATAAGGTTTAGCTTTATTTGAGATTGAATGAAGAGAATCGTGGATTTAAGTGATTTATCTTGTTTCTTTCCAGAGTTTAGCATTTCATAAACTAGGAATGGAATCCAGACTTTTAAGTGGGAGTACTGTCTACAAGGATGGCCATTCGTACCCACCTGCACAGTCTTTCCTTGCTCAGCAACGGCGGTTGACCAACACCCGAAGGAATCTCTCTGTCAAAGCACCACCTACACCGTCAGATTAAGTCATAGAAGATAGTCTACCCTAAAGTGTCCTTAATTTATTTTATTATTTCTGTTTTAAAACATCAGACAAAGAATAACCTATGATGCAGGACATCAGCTGTTTTACAAATGGGATCTATATGCTGCTAAATCTAATTTAGCCAGATGATAAGAAACAAGAGACATTTCAATGTCTCTGGAGATTCTCAGTCATCCAGGTCATGGCTGTCCCAAAGGTGCTTTTACAAGAGGCGACTGGACTTGTTTTTCTTTGAAGACATTCATTTTGCTTCTCCTCCAAGAAGCTTTTTCAGCTCTGACCTTATGGTGGGGAATGGAAGGATTTATATTCCTTGCAGACAGCTGGTCATTTGCATTCTTTTAGGGAGTCGTAGAGGCCAATTTTGACATAGATGGCCTGTTTGACCCCTCTTTCCATCCAGCAATCCTCTGTGTGCAAAATGTGGACTTTGTTGTCTTCAAAAGAATGGCCTTTGTCTTTTAAATGCAGACGGACGGCTGCATTTCCTGATGGCCAGTGCCAAACACCCCGTTCCAACCTCACAATTCAAGAAAGGAGAGCAGTGACATCCCTAGGAAGAGACCCAAACATCACCATCCTGCCAGCTAATAAAGGAAGATGCACAGTTATCTTGAACACAGATGACTACAAGACCAAGTTGAACAGACCTCTGAAGGACACTGCTACGTTTGAGATGCTGAAGAGATATCCCACCAGCAGTTGGAAGAAAAACGTCATTGATTTCTTGCAACACCTATTGAAGGACAATATCATTGACAAGACACAATATTACTGTCTTTATCCTGGGGAAGCCACTCCATGCATATATGGACTCCCCAAAATCCACAAATGGGGAATTCCACTCAGACCAATTCTCAGCAGCAGCAACTTTGTCACCTACAACATTGTAAAACATCTAGCCACTTCATTAGCGCCTCTAGTTGGCAACACCCCCAATCCCATCAACAATCCATAGGACTTCAGCAGCAAGATTTGGAAACTACAACTGGACCATGGTTTCCTATGATGTGACTTCCCTCTTCACCTGCATTCCAACAACTGAAGCTGTCAGGGTAGTGAAGAAATGACTGCTATAAGACAGCACCTTGGGTAACAAAACCAATCTCAGCCCAGACCACATATGTGCCATGCTGGACCTCCGCCTGACCACTACCTATTTTAAATAAAAGGAAGGTTTCTAAAGACAAAAACATGGCTACGCCATGGGTTTACCTGTGTCCCCCATTGTGGCCAAGCTCTACATGGAAGAGGTAGAAACCACAAAGCCCTAAACTCTTTCACAGGAATTCCACCCATTCACTGGACGATACTTGGGTCAAGATGAAAACACAAGAATTGGAAGTGTTCACCAAACATATCAGATATATATCAGACACATCAAATTCATGCAGGACGATATTGAGGAAAATAGTCTAGCCTTCCTGGACTGTGCAGTTCACATTAAAGAAGACAGAAGCCTTAACATTGAAGTTTGTAGAAAACCCACCTACACAGATCAATATTTACATTTTGATTCTCTCCATCCACCAGAGCACAAAATGGGAACCCTGCACCACTGAGCTGAAAGCCTGCCTACCAGCAAAGATGGGGGGGAAAAAAACCAAACTAAAACACATCAAGGAAGCTCTTGGAACGTGTTGCTATCCCAACTGGGTCTTCATCAAATCCCAAAATAGACCCAGTAGGAGCTCCTCCATAACAGAAGAGAACAATAAACAAACCAATGTTGTCATTCCATATGTTGCAGGAATATCTGAAAAGCTCAGGAGGATCTTCAGCCAACACAACATATGTGCCCACTTTAAACCCAAGGATACACTAAGGCAGAAGTTTTGTCCAGCCCAAGGATAAAACACCCAGACACAAACTAAGCAACATGGTATATGCAGTGCAATGCAGTGAGACGTGCAGATCTGTTCATTGGGGAAGCAAAACAACCACTTCATAAACACATGGCACAACATAGGAGAACAAACCCATTAGGATAAGATTCAGCAGTCCATTTGCATTTAAAAGACAAAGGCCACTCTTTTGAAGACAACAAAGTCCACATTTTGGACAGAGAGGACCTCTGGTTTGAAAGAGGGGTCAAAGAGGCCATCTATGTCAAAATTGAACAGCCCTCTCAACAGAGAGGGAGGGATACATCATCTATCTCCAGTCTGCAAGTTCCAAGAAGTTCCTTGGAACACAGTTCCACATCCATTTAAACTACTCAGGTGACCTTGAGGACACAGATAAACTTTCAAGTGGCCTCAACAACTCTATAAAAGAATGCAAATGATCAGCTGTCAGTAAGGAATATAAATCCTTCCATTCCCCACCATCCAGTCAGTGCTGAAGAAGCTTCTTGGATTAGAAGCGAAACGTCTTCAAAAGAAAAACCAAGAAAGTCCAGTTGCCCCTTGAAAAAACACCGTTGGGACAAGAGACAGTTAATGTTTCCTTTGGGATTCTAAACAGATTGGGGATATGTTTAAAAGCACAGTTCTTAAAGGATTTATATTTGCTGTCAATTCTATGTTGTATATAAAGATGTGTAAATTGTCATCGTATTTAAAGTTCTACTTAAAAGTTTTCACTCCAGGTTAATCACTGGTTTTAATAAGAATATTTTTGATTAGTGATATGTCTGCACAGTTCTTTTTCTTTAAAGTTAGTTTATTCTTTAATAGGAATGTTTTTCATTGGTGATATGTCTACACAGTTCTTTTTCTTTAATATTTGTTATTCTTTAAATAACATTGCAACTGAAAATTCATGAATATTAGATTCATGGCAAGAGGTTCATCCCATATTCCCCACAGTAGAATGAAATAATTGATTTAATCAGTAAAGCTGTAATCCTATTGAGTTCTCCCCAAGCCCTTCCATTCAGCAAAAAGTAATTAGATTTAGAATAACTTAATCCTTATTTTGACACATAAAGTTGTTGTTTTTCTTAATAGTTGAGTTTGTTTTTAAAAACCATGACACAATATTGATCAAGATAGGAGGAACTTCAAACACAAGAGTTTTTATTAAGGGATGAAATGTACGTTTGCTTTCAAGAACTTTAAATTTTCCATTAAAAGAAAATGCACATATTCAAATTAAACAGAATGGAAGAGGTCGAAATTATTCTATTTGAAATTGAACTATAATGCAATACAATCTTGAACTCACGCACCTCAAATAAGATGAAACCTATAAGCTGGGATTTTTTTAATAACGTTTTTGTATTGTTGTGCACCAAATTTGTAACTGAAATTATAGTGATAGTTTTACTATTTTTGCATTTTAAAACAGGCTTGAGCAAATAACTTCAGTATCAAATGGTTTTGGGTAGGTACAATACCACAAGTTTGACTACAGGTGGTCCTCGATGATGGTAATTAGGACTGGAATTTTTGTTGTGAAGTGATACCATAATGTCATATGACTCTGCCATTTTATGATGGCAGTTCCCACATTCCCTGGTTACCATTGTTAAACGTGCACTAGGCAGATCATTAAGCGAGAGCCTCACATAATTACAACGTTGAACTTCCTGCTGGCTTTTCTATTGACTTTGTTTGTAAGAAGCCAGTAAGGAAGGTTGCAAATCGTGATTACATGTCTGCAGGATGCGGCAACGGTAAGAAATCTAGGCCAGTTGCTGAGCACCCAGATTGTGATCATGTGACCACGAAGGCACGGCAATAAGCAGAACTTGAAGGACTGGCTGTAAGTACCACTCATTTAGCACTGTTGCAAATTCTAGTGGTCACTGAAGGAGTGGTCATTTGGGACATTTTTGTTTCATTTTAAACAATAAAATTGATAGTATTGCAATAGGTATAACGACTCAGGAATAAATCTTGATGAATTCAGTAGCATTTATTTTCAAACAAGTACATACACAATTGCAATTATATGTATAGTCAAATAATTTCACTTTTTTTCCCAGTTTACAGTTCTCAGCATTTATATGTTTGTTGATTGTCTCTTGGGTTTTGTTCTTCGGTTGCGTTCCACTTGCTTCTTTGGGATTTGATAGTTGTCAGAGGCTGTTTCATTCATTGTACTAGCCAACACGCACTAGACCACAATTTTGCTCAAGTCAGTTTCATTCACAGTAATGTGTGTTGTGAAAACAAAACATGACTACTGTTGGCAAATAGATTTGTACCAAATTTCAAGAATATAGAAAAATATTAAAAACCTGAAGTTCATCTTACCGGAAGCAAGAAACTTAAAATATTTATGACTGACTAGCATCAAAAGCTGTTTGCATTAACCAGTTGAGCTAGATTATGGTCTAATAGTTACGTTTTGGCCAGTATATTTCTGCTGCTTAAGTATTTCAGTTTGCACATCTTTGTATTAAAGAACCAGGAAAAAACATAGCTTTTTAGTAATTCAGAATTGCATCTTTACTGTAACTTGATTCAAAAGCATACTTTTATAGAAGCAAACTCATTTTTTATTTTTTAAAAATCCATGTAATAGAAAAGTTGACTTTATTAGTAGAAAAAGTCCAAATTAGATGGCTCAATAAATATAATTATTGCTGCTCCTAAAATATTTCTTTTTCTTTTGCATATAATGTCTCACCTGTTCATCTGCAATAGATCTAGAATATAATTCCTTTACCCAGGATAAATTCAAATATTTATGGACGGAAAAAATTGATAACCAGCTCTCAGTTTTAATGGTAGCAATATTCTCAGTCATGTTTAGCTTGTAATCCTAAACTAGTTTAATATTATCAACATGTCTGTGATTTTGTAGCTCTGTCTTACTAATTGCTTCATTAGCAATTGCTTCATTAGTGACATAAAGGTGATGCTTTTCAACTGATATTAGTGAAATTATTGCTAAAAAAATTAAATATGCATGTAGACTGTACATATCCTGGACTGAATTATGCAGCCTAGCAGAATGTGGGTGCCTCACACTTTGATATACACATAAATATATTTATGTGTTTCCACACTCAACAGTAACATAACTTTTATGATATTGCAGTTTATTCTTCTGAAATATTGGGGATGATACAATGTAAAGTCTGGGGACAGTCCTTTGGAATAACTCTTGTCAACTGAATTTGGAGTTGCCTTTTGGTACAGCACTTATTTCAAAACATAAACTACCTCCTTTGAATAATCTAATTTAAATAACTGATCAAAGCAATTGAATCCAGACTTTTATACCTCTTTCGTAGTCAGCAAAGCAAAAATTAAACCAATTAGATTCTTTTTAAATTGATTCTACAAATTCATTCTTTTTTTTTTTTACAATTAGAAGTGAATTAATTGATTTTATGTCACTGGTACTATTTCTCATAATGTAGAATATTTAACTGTGGTGATACTTAGTAATGTGTTCCCTGTATTGATTATCTGAATATTTTCATTAGATTCCAAAATACATGCTGGCATAACTTACGCATTGACATTCTGGTTATGTATAAAATAAGTTATTTTACTTATATAAAGAAATTACATTTTAAAAAAGAAATTTGCTTTTAAGCTTCTATCTCATTTGACTAAAGCAGTTCTTAGAATCAATGAAAAGCTTCATTTAAAGACTAATGTATTTTTATTAAGATGAAATACGTTTTTATCCAGTAAGTATTTGCTTGCGATGATATACTTTTAAGCACTACTAATTATTTGTTTTCTCTTTTAAGTAGTAAGTGTGAGATATTTTGGGTTAGACTTTTCAGGTTCTAATGTGTATGATATATGTCTGTATTTGTGCAAAGAAAATGAACTGTACAGAAATAGTATAAAAATAATTTGCACTACTTTGTAAACCTGGTTTTATTCTTCAAGATGTTTTATATTCCCATTAAAATTAATATTAATATTATGGTCTTTAATTATTTTATATTGTATTTGTAATCGAATGTGTGTTGTCAAACCAAGTGCATATTCCTAACAACTGTAGCATAAGTTTACCACAAATTTAATTAACAAGTTCTCACAATCAGGAGGAAGAGGAGAGAAGTTGATGTCCAAAAGAAGAAAAGCAATGCTAATGTAGCCGAATCTCCCAGATTTTTTAAAATGCATTTTATAAAATTCAGTTGATTTATGAGGAAAAGGTTTGGGTCAGTTGAATGTAATTGAATTGGGCTTGTTCTTATTGCCTGAATGGACAAGTCACAAAGCATCTTGCTTGAAGCCACCGAGTCCTCCTATCACATCAAGGAGCTAATTTCCTGGTACATAAGATCTATAAACATATAATCATCTCTCCCTACCAAAAAGATACTCTTATCCCTATACCTCCCATGTGTTTATTGAATGTAAGGGACATAAAAACCAGACCCCAATTAGGACCAAGGATGAGTAAAATTCACATATTCGTTCAAAGCTGCCACCTAAATGTATGAATCTCAGTTTTTCTTTCTGCACTCAAATTATTTCTATGCCATTCCAAAAGGAATTTCTAAACTAGAGAAATTCTTAACTAAAGATTAAAACAATAGAAAATTTTAAACTATATTATTCTAGATCAGGATTGGACACCCAGTGACTTCAACTACACTTTCAGACTCGAGGCCCCCTCTGAATGTGAATTCTAAAAATTTGAAAACATAAGTTAGCACCCTTTTGAACTGAGAAATCCTTAAAAGTAATATGAGGCCCAAAACAGCATCAATGGAATCAAAAACCAAAGAAAACACCTCAGCCTTCCTCAAACAAAATGTAAAAGTCGCGTATGAAAATGTATTGATGGAATCTTACAATATCCGTTTTCTTTTAACGAAAGGTGTACATCTGCACGGATAGTAGTTTAGTTGTCTAAACCGGGGGTCCCCAACCTTGGCAACTTTAAGACTTGTGGACTTCAACTCCCAGAATTCCTCAGCCAGCAAAGCTGGCTGAGGAATTCTGGGAGTTGAAGTCCACAAGTCTTAAAGTTGCCAAGGTTGAGAACCCCTGGTCTAAACTGGGGACTGGGGCAAAAGTGCAGTAAAATTAAGAGACCACTGAGTTTCAGACCCATGTATTAGAAAGGTAAGTTGTGCAACTCGAGGGTTAGTGAAATCATCACTGTGATGTGCTGTATTGCAGCTTCAGGGGACAATCCACCAGTTTCAAGATACCTTTGGGCAGTAATACCAGTTACAGCAGGAGTCCGTAACTATGGCCCTTTACCACCTGTGGACTTCAACTCCCAGAATTTCTGAGGCAGCATGGGAGGTGTCCCCGGGACACAAAAGGGCTATAGTTACCTACCTCTGGGTTAGAGACTTCGAAATATTGGCACTGGAAAACTAGCAAAACGTTTGGGAATGCTCAAGATTTATGGTGGGGATTTATATTGTTCTTTATTATTAATAGGAGAAAGTGGCTGCAGCTGCTATTTTATTACAGCCCTTTCTATGCTTTATGACTTGAGCCTCTTAATATATTGTTCCTTGCTAAGAACTAATTGTGGAACTAGGGATAGAAAAGCAGCATGCAGACTTAAATATGAATGGATAAATTTTTAATCTGTTATAACAATTGTTGCTTCAGGATGAATGTTCTTTGGTGCAGCTGGGACATTAGTCCTGCAGAATTAATTAGTAACATACTTTAAGAGTTTTGTTCCCACTTTTTACAGACTCTTTGCTAAACAACAACACAAAACTAAAAACGAAACCTCATGCCCCAGATTCAGGAACAGAAACAGTTTGAGACAAGAATAACAACTTTTGATTTGAAATGCTTATTGTCCCTGAATAATTTTGTCTAAAAACGTAGATAGAATTGTTTCCTTAATGGAGACATCCCAAGAATGAGGATCCTATTTGTGTGAAATAACGTAGCTAGGCTGAACCTCAGAACCTCCAACTCAAGGTGATGCAATAGAACAGGGATCTCTAAACTTGGCAACTTTAAGATTCTTGGACTTTAACTCCCAGAATTCCCCAGCCAATCATGCTGACTGGGGAATTCTGGGAGTTGAAATCCACAAATTTAAAAGTTGTCAAGTTTGGAGACTCCTGCAATAGAACAACCAAGAAGCAATTGGTGGTGATTCAGCAACAAGAAAGGACCTGTTCCTGCCACAGCCTACGAAGGCAGGCACTAGTCATTGAAGCATGCTTTTTTTAAAAAAAAAATGCATACAAGAGGTCATAATTTTATTGCTATGTCCAATTTATTTTATCCTTTCCTAGCTCAAAGTAAAATATTATCCATAGATTATTATGGGGTCCTTGACGCTCTCTGAGCTTGGTGGTTTTCTTGCAGATGTTTCTTTACCAAACTAGCAACATCATCAGTCCTAGAAGAGAATTGGGTTTGCTATTTTTATACACTAGTCACTTGCCCTGTCAGTGTTGGTAAGAGTTTTCTTGGTAGTTTGTTGATTAGGCTATTTATCAACATCAGGGGTCTTCAGACTTGGCCCTTTTATGACTTATGGACTTCCAACTCCCAGAATTCCTCAGCCAGCGTGCCTGGCTGAAGAATCCTGGGAGTTGAAGTCCATAAGTTATAAAAGGGCCAGGTTTGAAGATCCCTGATCAATACCATAAGTATCGGCTATCCTTAGAATATCTTCTATAGCTGGGAAGAAATGTTCTAAAAGCTAGTTTTAATTGCAGAAGAAGCTGCAGTTAATTATGGTGTGAGTGAAAGATCTTTTAGCCCTATTTCTAATTCTGAAAAACACCAGCCCGATGCACCCAACCAGGGTTTAAAAGCTAGACATGGATATGCTCAGGGGTGTCAAACTGCCGGCCCACAGGCCGGATGCATCATAGCAAAACCGCGCCCACCCCTTTGCTGGCAAAGGCAAAAAAAGTTGCAATACATCGCGACACGTTATGTTGCGAGTTTGACACCCCTGGATATGCTGATGGAGGGAACTCACCTCTTGTGAACTATAGGGCAGTGGTGGTGAATCTATGGCATGCGTGTGAGAGGCGGCACTCGGAGCCCTCTCTGTGGGCACACACACTGTTGCCCCAGCCCCGCCTTCTCCTATGGCCCCCTCCTCACCAGCAGCCCCCCCAGAGGAGAGTCGCCCCCGGGCACGGCCCACATGAAGCAGCACAGCCAAGGACATGGTAGCTGGGCAGCGGGGACAAGACTCTGCCCTTGCACTCTGTCGCGCATAGATGATGCTGCAGGGCACGGGCAGAGGGTGTGTCCACCATGGCACTGCTTGGCTGCCTGGGTGATCTGTGGCGAGCCGTGGAGGTGTTGGGTGGCCCAGCGGGCAGGGTGGAGCAGGGACAGGGGTGGGTGGTGGGTGGTTTTGGGCACTCGATCTTTAAAAGGTTTGCCATCACTGCTATAGGGCCTTGGTCACCTCTGTAACCAAGCAACATGTTTTGTCAAAAGAAGATGGAGCAGAAGGACTTCCTCACTACACTTTTTATATCCTTTCAGATCTTATTCCATAGTTTTTCTTGAGCGTTGAGTTTAATTTTTCCAATAAACCGATTGCTTGTCCCTATTTTTCCTAAATGGTTTTTTTTTTTTGTCAAAATTTGATTGTTTTATGAAGTCTCTAAATGTCTTTATTTTCTTGTATATATGTGCAGCTCTTAGCACATTGTTTTTAATTCAACAGTCTTTAGGAAGTACTTTTTAAAACTTTCTGAAAGTTAAAGAACAGTTAGCAGTTAAATCATGCTGCGTAGGGTGCAGTTCTATGCATGTTTATGCAGCTGTAAATCTCACTGTGGTCAATGGACTTTACTCTCAGACAAATGTGATTGCAGTCTTAGTTGTGAACAGTTCTCATACCGTGGAATAAAATGTTGCTTTACAGTGTGGAAATAATGCCCCCTTGTGGTTTAAACCTGCACTGATGGCACTTTTGTCATGGAAACAACGGGTTGAATTTCTCCCATAGTATTTGTTATGTGTACCAAATTAATAACAAACACGATTATAGATAAATACTAAAAATAAGGGAAATTCATTAGCTACCATCAAGTCCACCATTTTAATGTTGCCTAGGTCCATTTGTTTTGTGAGTAATCGCAATCCATTTTTCTTGGCATTTGAACACAAAATAGCAAGGCGGTTACAAATTTTTGATTTAATAATAGATTATTCAAGCAGCTCTTCTGAATTAAGTGTAATATTTTCTTTAAATCTAAACATTTAAATTAAAGTGGGATTGTTTTCATACCAAAGGAAATTCAAGGAGTTCATATCCATATGTGCTAAACAAACAAAAAAAAAACCCCACCTTAATTTCCTGCAGATTTGGAATGAAGCAAAATGTGTCTGGTTTTATATATATTTTTCTTATGCTCTTTTTGCCAAAAACCAACCAATGTTTTTCCACTTTGAACTCAATGCTATCAAATCTAAACTGATGCACAATTATTTACACGACAGCAAACAGATAAAGAAAAAGATAGCAGTTGCCCAGAGTCTGCAACCCTGAGGCTTTACAGAAATACTAGGTATGAAATTAGAAGACAAATGCATGGCATTAAATCATTCATAAAAAGAAAGCATCTTGCTTAGCAATGACATGTAATTTATAGAGCAGTGTTTCTCAATCCTGGCAAGGTTAAGATGTGTGGACTTTCATTCCAAGAATTCCCCAGTCAGCTAGGCTGTTCTAGAATAATGCACTTTCATTCTTGGGCTGCCTTTAAAGCTATTGTCCACGCATTGTTGAGTGAAGAGGACACTTCTCAAATGTGGACAGAAAGACATGCATCAAAAGAAAGGGCTGGGATGAACACCACATCTTCATCCAACTATGTACAGAGGAGAGGAAGCATAAGACTGTCTGGTTACATGGGACCCATACATCCAACAGTGCTCAGGTCAATTCTGCAAGATTGATTTACAAGAGACAGCTTAATCGTTGACTGTTTAAAATTAGGGCCATCAGATCTGAGCTGAAAAAGCTAGCTGCCACCGGGTGGTAGTATAGTGGCTTCTTTCTATCTCTTTGCTGCCATTTAGTGGTTGTCAGAAGTCTTGCAGTTCTGGTTTTGGTAGCACTACCCATTCTGGGTCTAGAACAGACATGTCAAACTCACAATGTCACGTGATGTCGTGCGACGTATTGGGACTGTTTTGCCATTGCCGGCAATGGAGTGGGCGCGGCTTCTGCGTGATACGTTCGGCCTGCTGGTTGGCAGTTTGACACCCCTGGTCTAGAAGGATGGGATTTTTGCATTCATAGGTCATATTTGAACATCAAGATCATTCTAAGCTAAGCCAGCATGAGAGACGAGAGTAGGCAGCCTTCTTCTGTGTGTATAACAGCCAGATTGGGGCTAAGATGCCATCCGTTCCAGCTACATAAAAGTCTCATTGGAGAGCCAGAGTTATTTAAGAGTTATTGCAAACATCTGCATAATATGTGATTATAAATGATGTTCGCATAGTAAACTTTTAAAATAAGAGGCATCATCTTCAGCTTGTCAAGACAAGAAAATATATTCAACCTTCCTTCCAATGGGATGGAATGGATTTCATTACAGCTTGAGATAATTCATTCCTCGCTTGTTCTGTATATTTGATGGCAAATGGGGACGATATAATTCAAGAATAGCTTCGGTGTGGCTCTCAATCACACAATTTTATGCAAACTCCAGATTTGCAGATAATTTTCATTCTGGCACTAAGAAAAGAGGGAGGGAGGAATCCTGGGTGCCAGTAAAAATGATTTTATTGGACCCCAGCTTGTTTTGAAAATGAATTCCTTTCTCAAGGGTACTCTAAAAGCAAAATAATACTGACAAAAGCATTAATATATAAAAAGGCTTACAATGTGCATACAAAAATATTATTAAAATTAGCTATTCTCCTTATGTGTACTCTGGCTGATTCAGTAAGTGTCTGAAATAGGATTGTTTCCAGGCATTAATACAAACAAACGTATTAATAAAATAACAAGTTCTGTTTTGTCTTAGTTTAGTTACCATTGAGGAGAAAATAATAAATGTTCTCTCTTCTTTATTTCCTTACTTGATTACCCCATCCTCCTTTTGAAAAATTCTGATACTGGTAAACACTGGGAAGAAAAGATCAGCAAATTATTCCAGTAGCGAGTCAGTTACTGGTTATACCACCCCTGGGGGGGGTGGTCTGTTGAGCAACAGTTGATGGATCTCAGTTCTTCGGTGCTGATTTAGGCCACCAAGCCACTGAAAAGGTCAACGTCGGCCTTCTTTCCAAAACTGAGAGCTGGTTTCTAGCAGAAAAAAAAAAACATAGAACAAAGCAGAGAGCAACAGTCATGTCCCCTCCCTCAAGAAAGGGCTAAACATCTGAAAGTGCCTCTGCATTTTGGTACTTTATTATTATTATTATTATTATTATTATTATTATTATTATTATTATTATTATTATTATTATTATTATTATTATTATTATTATTATTATTTAGTTCATTGCAATTTCAAATTAGAGGGAAGCAGCTATCTTCAACTATCCTCTACACCAGTGGTTCTCAACCTTTTTAATGCCGCGACCACCAACCGGTTGTAAGTTGAGGACTAAACCGGTCGTAAGTCGAGGACTAAACCGGTCGTAAGTCGAGGACTAAACCGGTAGTAAGTCGAGGACTACCCAACCGGTCGTAAGTCGAGGACTTTTCCTGCCCGGGAGCGCCGCGCATGCGTGGTTCCGCCCCCTGCGCCGGCCGAGGCGTAGCTGGCAAGCGGCAGAGACGGAGCAGGCCGACCACCAGCTGGCCCAGCCCAAGGGAGGTAAGGCACCCGCCGGAAAAGGGAAAAAAAAATGGCGGACAGCCTTGCTTGCCGACCCCCGTGAAATGGTCGATCGACCCCAAATGGGGTCTCGACCCATAGGTTGAGAACCGCTGCTCTACAGGTAGTCCCTGATGTATGGCTGAGCCCAACATTTCCATTGCTAAGCAAGATGGTTGTTAAATGAATTTTGCCCCATTTTATGACCTTTCTTGCACAGTTATTAAGTGAATAACTGCAGTTGTTAAATTAGGAACACAATTGTTAAGTGAATCTGGCTCCCCCATTGACTTTGCTTGTCAGGAGGTCACAAAAGGCGATCACATGACTCCGGGACTCTGCAACCGTCCTAAATACATGCCAGTTGCCAAGTGTCTGAATTTTGATCACATGAACATGCAATGGTCGTAAGTGTGAAAAACGGTCATAAGTCACTTTTTTCAGTGCCATTATAACTTTGAATGATCATTAAACAAATGGTTGTAAGTCAAGGACTATCTGTACTGTATATTTTTGCTTTATTCTGGGGGTTTTTTGGGCCTTCAAGTAAGATTTTGCTCCTGGTGAATACACATGCAATTTTCAAGGCAGCATTTGCTATTGAATTCTTCCCAGAGCTAAGATGAGCAACTGGCCACAATCATCCCACTGGTTTCTGTGTCTAAAATAAAATTAGAACTTAAGTTTCTGTGCTCCTAATCCGGTGCCTCAACCATTAGACAAAAATTATCTCTCATCTTCAACATTAGCACCGTCCAATACTAATGTTTACTGAAAATGACCCATGGAATTGTGTCAAATGTTGGGGGGGGGAAGACACAATTATGGAGCCATATAGGCATCGCTAATGTTCATGACTTGGGCTTTCTGCCCTGTTGCAGAGACGTTTGAAGGGACCAGAACTGAGTAAATCTGAACCTGTTCATCTTTTGGGATAGCCACTGAGAGCTGGCTGATTAGCTTTTCTACACAGAAGTTCTATTATCTGTTTTGCAGTTTATTCAATTCAACATTCACTACCTGAGACATAATTGTAGGTATTTCACATTGAGTTACCTATCTGAAGTTGCAGGCTAAATTTATTAATGTAGCTTTCAAACATTGCAGACATATTGCTGGGGGGAGGGGGGGAGAAAAGAAAAAAGCATCTTGCTGATATTTACTGAAAAGATGAGCTGAGCTTGCTTTTCAAAGCTCCGTGGATTAATTAAAGTTAAAATGTCATTCACGTATATATCATATGCATTTTTCCAGGCACAGATGTCTGTCTGGTGCCAATATGCTGTTTATGTACTTATCTGTCTCAAGCACATGGCCATGGACATATGCCCTTCTGGCACGGGCACACCATGTAGTGTGAGACGCCTATTAGGCTGCTAATGAATCATTGGCATTAAAAAGGATGGGTTGACAGAGAGAACAGAATGTGGAACTTTTTAGGAACAACGTATCTTACTTTTTGAGGCATCTTTAAATTGCAAAATGGGAGGCAGATGATTTGTGGGTACGCTAACATCTGCAGGGCCTGAGTAGACAGCCCGAAATGCAACTGGACTTTTCACATGTTTCAGAAGGGGTGTTTTTGGCACCGCAATTATTCTAAATCCTAATGCTGGTGATGAACAGGAGGGCGACGGCTGCTAAGGAATTCTGAACAGCCAGAGCAGATGTTTGGCTTATATCAACAGCAGGAGTTCTACATATTTGAAATGGGGAGGAGAATATTCCATTTCTTGGCACAGAAGTAATATATGTTGCCTTTCTCTGTTCCTTCCCCTACCACGATCTGCAACAGCTTTTGATCCAAAGTCTGAGAGGAAGTTTCAAGAGCTAAATTATTGGGCAATCTTGTATACTAGACATGGAGGCCTTAATATATTCGTTAGATTTATACCCCATCTTTTCTCCAACAGCTTGAGCCAGGATCAATTTACATGAAAATCTCCATTTTATCTGAACCACATGGGTTGAGCTGGGAGAGAGTGAATGACTTGATGTCCTTCAGTGACCTTCTATGGCTGAGGTTAGTCTTCTCATTCCTAGGACACCTTAACCACTGCAGCAAACCAAACTCTAAAGTGGTTTTATTGGTAGGAACTATATTTTAGGATCTCAGGGAATAAAACAGTGAATATTATAAGCCCCAAATTCTTTTCAAACCTGGATTTTAATCAGAGCTGTATAAATCAAGTAGTAGCGCGACCAATTACTGTTGATTGAATATGTTCCATAGCAAGACACCTCTATCCCTGCCTCACAGTATTTCTTTGTTTGTTCAAAAGGTAGCTGATAGAACAGATTAGATTGTTACACATGTTTTAATTTGAAAAAAGGGCCTATATTAGTCTTCCTGAAACTTTGGGAAGTCAACTGGCCATACCTAAGCCAGAGGAATTATAGGACTGACTTAAAAATATTTTTAATTTGATTATTTTAGTCCTGAATTTAAATATACCTATAAATATATAGTAAGGGTCACTCTCTCATACTCTGTACCTAACCTATTCCTCAGTTTGGGAACATTCCTCACGAGGAAATAACTTCTATTTCCTTCTATTTTAGAAAGCAAATAGTTTCACTATTGGAATTCCTTTTAAAAATTGCTATTTGTAAACATATTGAACACAAGTGTCAGACTTTGAGAACAGATGGGAAAGCAGGATACACAGATGGAAAAATCTTCACTTCCTTAAAGCTACAGGGAAGGAATAGTTCACTCTTGAAATTTATAATACAACTATATCAGGCATATAACTCATGGTTTAAAAAAAAACTCCAATATATTAAGAT
Source organism: Protobothrops mucrosquamatus (assembly GCF_001527695.2). Taxonomy (NCBI): domain Eukaryota; kingdom Metazoa; phylum Chordata; class Lepidosauria; order Squamata; family Viperidae; genus Protobothrops; species Protobothrops mucrosquamatus. The sequence goes on from NW_015387557.1 coordinate 142,905, forward strand.
ATTTATGAGGTACATAAACACTTGTTTCTCAGGGCATCAAGCATTAACACGTTTCCCAGCTCTAATACTGTATTGCTACTTCATTGCTGTCACACAGTAGCAAAGCTTTCCAAATTTCCCACAGTGCTATGAATTCTGGAAAATGGCCCCACTCTTTTCAAGGCTTTCAGATCTTCCTCAAATGTATTCATATTAAAAAATAAATTTGACCTTCATGATGGACCCGTTTTGTTGGGGTCCATTTCGAGGTCAAGGCTGTGGTAAACATTTTCATGCTTGTATTTAGAACCCTCGAGCAAGGGCTCAGCACACAGTGAGTAATTTTCTCGTGTTATTGTAAGTGAAACAATAGGATCTTCTGGCACATGCTGCTGAGGCACCACTTAGTGCCAAACTCCGGAGTCCTGTAAGCTAGAGAATGCCAAGATGACAATCTGGAGAGCAGCAACTGAGGAGAATCCATCCATCCTTATAATGATCATTCCTCATTTTATTACCTCTACTTTTTTTTAAAGTAACCTATTTCTATAATAAACATTTTTGTATACAGATAGTCCTCAACTTACCCTACTACCATAATTGAGCCCCGAAATTTATGTTTCTAAGTGAGAAATTTGTTAAGTGGGTTTTGCCCCATTTAATGACTTTTCTTGTCATGTTTAAGTGAATCATTGCAGAGTTAGTAATACGGTTGTTAAGTGAATCTGGCTTCCCCATTGACTTTGCTGGTCAGAAGATCGCAAAAGGGGATCACATGACCCCGGGATACTGCAGTGGTCATAAATATGAACCACTTGTCAAGCATCCAGATATAAATACTACCTGTATTTTGATATTAGGAGCTAAGTTACAGAAACCCCATTTTATTCTTAAATCAAGAGGTCCACAGTGTGATTTAAACTCTCCCTGTTGTTAATGTGTATCACACGAACATTTCACATAAAAAATATATTCAGAGCTTTGCTCTCAGCATTGTGACCACCATCTTGAATTTCTTACCATACACTGCAGGCATACCTGAATCTTCATCTAGAAAATTCCTCTGGATGAATCTGCCATTTGGGAAATGAATTTTCAAAACAAATTCCTACAACTATTTTGCTACTTTTGGGATGATTGAACTGAGTTCTATCATTACAAATAACGAAGCAAACAGAGGACATGAATAGTAATTCTTTGCTGTGGAGATGTGTTTTCCAAAACAAATTTTAAAAATTTGTCAAATTTGGTGATACATAAAATCCAGACTTTGTTCACACAGAAAGCTTTATTTAAAAGTATTACTCAGAAGAGAACTTTGTTTTTACAGTATGCATACGTATAATTTTATTACAGTTGAAAATTAAAAGTAGGAATGCTTATGTATTGAATTAGCAAGAACTCTCTCTCAGTAGAGATTAAAGCTCCTTCAAGTATTGTAGTAAGGGTTCCAGTGGCAGCTCTTGGCCATAACGAAAAGGCCGAAACGCTTTATCAATTTTTAGAGGACTAAGGCACAGGTCATAAATTTGATTGTAGTTATGGATCAAACGCTTGGCCTTTTCTTTTTCCAGCTTGCCTGTAGTTAAAAAAAAAAAGGGTTTTCTATTTGAACAAATCAGATGTAATAGCATATTGTGCATAGCCTTGAAGAGATTCATTCATTCATTAATTCATTCAAATTTAATTTATATACCGCCCTTCTCCCATAGGACTCAGGGCGGTTCACAGCATATTTAAAAAACAGATACTATACACAATATACAAAAAATACAAAAATACAACAATATAAACCCCAATAAAAACCGAATTAAAAACCAAATATTGACGGCTGTGTTTCCAATTAAAATTGCTTCTAAAATCATCCCT
>NW_015387557.1:145483-148586 GCF_001527695.2 Protobothrops mucrosquamatus
TGAGGAAGGAGGAGAACCACCGCATAACGGTGCCTCCCACTCCTAACTCACCGAAACGCCGCAGCATGATACCGTGGTCTACAGTATCAAAAGCCGCTGAGAGGTCCAAAAGAACAAGGACAGAGGAATAACCTCTGTCCCGGGCCCTCCAGAGATCATTAACCAACGCGACCAATGCCGTTTCCGTGCTGTGTCCCGGAATGTCAAGGCAAAGTTTAGTGTAATGTCAAGGCAAAGTTTAGTGTTATAGGAATTACTATGACTGCTGGGCTCAGTTCTTATTCATTTTTTAACGAGGGGGAGATGTGAAAAATGCCCCCGTCTGGAATGATTGGGCTGCAATGGGGATAGAGAGGTAGAAGCAATGGTAAAATAAAAAGGTAAAGGTAAGGAGTCCCTGCGGATTTTACTCCGCTAGTTGTTGCCAACTATAGAGGGCAGTACACATCTCTGTTTCAAGGCCATTGAGCCAGCGATGTCCAAAGACATTTCTATGGTCATGTGGCCAGCATGATGTCATGGAGCATTGTCACATTGCCCCTGAAGTGGTACCTGTTTGTCTATTCGCATTTACATGCTTTTGAACTGCTAGGTTGGCAGGAACTGAGGTGAGGACAGGAGTTTAACCCGTTGCCTCACGCTTAGATCTCAAACCTGGGCTGCCAGCTTTCCAGCAAAATTATTTATTAATTTATACTTAGATTTGGTTGATCAGTTACATATTTTTACAGTCTTGGCTCTCCCCTTATACTGGCCTTGGTATCTATTGTGGTATCTGATTATACCGGTACTACAATGGACTTTGTATGCTTGCCTTTCCTCAAGGTCCTTTCCAGAACATACACAGCATGGAAACATAGTCCAGGAACAGGCAGCACATATGATGACATGATCAAGGCCAATGTGTACAACCCAGTTGTGCCTCTATCCATTCTCAGAATTACAGAAAGTAATGCTTGGAAAGGATTACAATTTGCTTGAATCACTAAGGTGCGCTTATGCAGATAGAAAGTAAAATATGCCATCGATCTTCAGTGATGTTCATTAAGCAGAACCTTGTTTGGGAGGAATCAGCCTTACCTGTGTTTTTGACATCAGATAAATAAAGGGCTTTCTCCAATTTTCTGAACCGGTCTATCCAGGCCTCTTGTTCTTCAGAATCACTGGCGTCATATGAATTCCATGGATTAGCAGTTTGAAGTTTATGCTGCTCTTTAATCTTCAAAGGAACATGTTATATTGTCAGAGGTTTGTCATCTCTCATAATAAATTATGGTACTTAGTTTACTGTTAGAGCTCCTCCCAATATTTAGTAATTATTATTATATACAATTTATTAATTAAAATCAACATGTCAAATTTGTGGCTTCTGTGACAAGGTCACGTATGATACAAGCATTTTGAGTTCTATGAACATCCAAGTTCAGCCTTCTTCATTTGGCATCTTTAACTCTTAACAACTGGACCAAAATTGAAATTCTTCCTGAGGGCACCAGGCTGGGGGGGAAGCTCTCCTAGATAATGCTGAGTTTTTAATCTCATTTTTAACACTGGAAATTATATATTCTGACAGGTTGTAGTAGACAGAAAGAGGATATACATAGATTTCTAAATAATTTGTGTTAATAAAACAATAAACGATATTACTGTTTTATCAACGAGAAGTCTTAGTACAGGAAGTGGTATCAAAAATAATTAAATGAATTAAATAATGAGTAATGCATAATTTTCCATTAAGAGTTTGTGGATTTATCAATAGGGATTTTACGGTACCTGAGAATTATCTTCACTTTTCTCCTTGTTTCTTCCTAAGATGGAAACAATTATGAAGTTTTTACTTATGCAGTTGAAAGATTAGTTTAATGTCTCAATTTATCAAGGATTGGCTTCTCTCAAAGGTGATAGGAAGACACTTCTGAAGCGATAAATGCCAATAGTATGAACGCTTAATAATTCCTGATATGATTGTAATAGTATAAGATAAAAAAAATGGGGCGGTATTGAGCTTGTAGAGATGTTGATGAACTTCAAATATCAGCATCATGAGCTGTTGGGCACCTACAAATTCCCCAATTCAGCTTTTGAAAATTTAAATTTATTTGACTGTGATGTAATAGAAAAGAAAACCCTGAACAGGAGCTTTTCAATGACAAACCAATTCGAACCAATAAAAAGGGAGAACAGTGACCATTTTTCAAAAGAGAAATGAAAAGATAATGATAGGAGGGAAGACAGGGCAAATGTATAGTTACAGAGATGATGATGGCACTTCAATTATTGCTGTAATTACTTATGGAGGCTTGTCCGTGTTTTTCTCCCTTAAACTGTCAACCTTGTAAGAGTTGTCCTTTTTCATTATAACATAATCCCATTCCCACATTTCTCTCCATTTCAGTTTTCACATCCTTCAGTTAAATCCTGTAGTTTGTCATTCGTATTGATTGGACATTATGGATAGAAGGCCAGATTGTGCAGCATAAAATTAAACAATGGGAAAAGCATGAATCAAGTCCCAGAAATGAAAAGCGTTCCTCATTGGAAAGACAGCTGCTTTGCCTATAGCCAGATGGTTAAAGTTCAAGGCCAACTGTTGCATCCTGATCGGTTTCTGTAGCAATGATTGCAATTGGCTCACCTTTGCATTTAGTCATCCCCTGAATATTAAATATGCCAGAGAGCTTTCTCAAACATAATTAGATTAATGCACCATCTAACTCAATGTTTCACATCCATCTCTCTACCAGCGGTCTGTAAATCACATGCCCAACTGTTCTAATTGTTCCTAACAGATGTATTGCAATGGTCTGAGAAGCCAACGAAGATGAGAGTAGCATTAGACTGGTTGCTTTGTGGATGTTCTTTCACAGTTGAACAACAGTAGATGGAGGAGGTATTATAAGACTACAGCATCACTGGGAATAATAGCAATAGCAATAGCACTTAAACTTATATACCACTTCACAGTGCTTTATATAGCCCTCTCTGAGCAGTTTACAGAGTCAGCATATTGCCCCCAACAATCTGGGCCCTCATTTTACCGACCTTGGAAGGATGGAAGGCTAAGTCAACCTTGAGCGGTCAGGATCAAGTTGCTGGCTGTGGG
>NW_015387557.1:148722-164080 GCF_001527695.2 Protobothrops mucrosquamatus
TGCATTCTAACCACTGCACCACCAGGGCTTTTTGGAATAAAGTCCTGGTGCCCTTCCTCAACACATGTCCTACAGACATGATGCAACTACAATTCCCAGAGTTCTTAGAGCAAATGGGATTGCAATCCTAAGATATCTTTTGGGCATCGGGTTGGAAGAAACTACATTAGAAGCATTATTCTTCTATTTTCTATATGACGGAGTGTGAGAAAGTAAAGGGCAAACATCATGGAGCATGGCGAAAGCATGCTAGATGAGAGACATTATCTCCACTGTGGCTTATAAAATAGCAAAAAGCAATTGTAGAAAATGCAGTTCTCATGTTTACAGAATGACTTCAATTCTCATGTTTCAGATTTTTTTAAAAAAATATTCATCGGACTGTCATGTATGAAACATGAATGGTGATATTATTAATAGTATTATCTAACCTGAAGTTTATATAGACAAGATTTTTCACCTTTCTTTGGGTGAAGTTGCATTATTCATTCAGGCTACATGTTGGATTGACTGTACCAGCTGAGACAATATTTATGTATTGCAAAGAGAACCACCATAGGAATGTACTTGTAGAAGAAAGCCACCGAAACATTTTTATTCTTCTATGAAGTTGTTGTATTGGATGCATGCCAAAAAAAATCTAACTTGTTGAAACTTGTTTTAGACTTTGAGTCAAAGTCTAACTGCAGTGTGACTCTTTATATTCCTAAGAGTAAACAGAATTGTCCAAGTTCTGTCTTGCCAGATATTCCATTTAGAAGAAAATTGTGTGGCAGAATTATTACTAATTTCTGTTTGTACTGTATGTCAACTTTGAATCCGTGCCAAGACAAATGATCAAATCTTAGGAAAAGAGGGAACATAATTAACTATTTTGTCAAAGCACTCAAATTAGCAGGACGGAAGTGAAATGAGAGAGTAAATGTACTGAGACCAACCAATGGCCAAAATGGGACTTATGACTGAATATTGGCGGTTTTGGAGTTCTGCCATTTAAGCTGGCATCATAAACTGTGAAACTGTATGACAGCCATAGTTAAGTTGCACTGATTATCTTAGCATTACAAAACTTTCCAAAATTCTAGTGATGTGAATTGTATGGTCTGTAGAAGACATTGCAAAAATGGCTACTTAACAAAGAAGACCTGGAGGATATAACATTAATGAATTACAGGCATTGGAAAGTAAACTTTCTATTAACCTGTGAGAAAAATAAATGATTTAGATTTGTTTACATGCAAGCATTTTATAGCGATCCTTAGGCATTAATTGAAAATTTTATTAGGGAACATCATGATGACCTTTCTTCCTAAAATAAATGTCACTTCTTAGTTTGGAGAAAATATATGACGATTCTAAGGGAAGTTTATATGAATATATGTAAGGTTTACATGAAACCAGGATCATCATTACTTTTCTGTTCTGAAAAGGTTACATGATCTACAGGGCGCTTGTAAATAGAACAAACTTAGCATGAACAAATGTGTAGTATATTAAAACATTCTATAGAAATGTAAAACATATTATCATATTAATCTGATTAATATGCTGAAAAATGACAGTTAATTCCTTACTTTTACAAACAAGGAAAGCAGGGTTCATTCCAGTTTGGACTTTCTTCAGCAACTCTACAAATGGTTTCCATCTATACATGGAAATATATTAAAATTAAATACAATTAATGTAAGCAGATTTGTTTGACAGCAAAAAGAACCAGTATGTTGAATCGAGTCATCTGTTCTGTCCCAAGTGTTTTGTGTTATTTTGTATGTCACTCCAGGCTTTTTCATCTACCCAACTGTGCCTAGCATGGATGGCCCCATTCACGCCAGTCACCTCATAGCCACTTAAATGCTAAAATCTAAACTTTAAAATTCAAAAATTTCTAATTTAGAATTTCTAACATTTTTAAATTCTAAAATTGCACTAAGGTACAATTGAGTTGGAGAAATCTCAGAGTTCCCTGCAAGAACAGGGAACTGGAGAACTTTCCATTAAAACTTTTTTAAAGTTTACAGGCATGCCATCTACATCCCCTTCTTGCCCCAAAACCACAACATAGCAATCAAATGCATTGACTTCAGTTTCTGTTTATCTTGCTATACCATATTTTCTTTCTTTAGCAGGGCTTTGTTTTAGGCTACTGGAACATCTTAAAGACCAGAATAACCTGAGATAATTTATCAAACTTAAACACATTTAATTAGGAAATGGTTCAAAGCTAATTACAGCAGAGTTTTATTCCCAATTAAAGTTGAGATTAAATTAGAGCAGGGGTCTTCAAATGTGGCCCTTTTATGACTTGTGGACTTCAACTCCCAGCATGCCTGGCTGAGGAATTCTGGGAGTTGAAGACCACAAATCATAAAAGGGCCAAGTTTGAAGACCCCTGAATTAGAGGATGCACAGGTAAACGAATGCTGATGACACACACACATATCACACAATTTGTTTTATTTATAATAGAACACAAAAACATTTGGAGGTCTTAACTCTGAGTTTGCCTAAGTTTTGCACAGACACCAAGTATTAAGGAAGAGATCCAACTTTCTTGTCCTCTTCCTAACATTATATATTAGTATCCATCTTAGAAGAGGGGACTTGCCAATGCCCCCTTTAATAACAGCAAGAACTAGTTAATGGAAATTGGAGATTGCTGAACAAATCTAGCCACTTCCATAAACACTGGGTAAGTGTTTCATTTCTAGCATCACATTTCAATCATGCTACCATGTTCTGAACTGATCTATAGGGTTTTTTTTATTTGTAGCTCAAGGTAGGGAACATACCTAATATAATCCTCCTTCACTAATCTCCTCCTATTTTTCCCTACAACAATAACCAGGTAGGTGGGCTGAGAGAGTGTAACTGAACCAAAGACACCCAGGTGGTTTTTTTTATGCTTAAAGCAGAACTAAAACTCACAATCTCCTGGTTTCTAGTCTAGGCCAGCACCTTAACCACTACACCAAACTGTCTTTCTAGGATTGTGATCTCGGTGTTAAATTATTTATGGAAAAAAAGAAGTAAGCATTTTATTAAAACTCACTGCATTCTGCCTCTTCTACCAAAGTCACATAAATTGGCCAAAGTTTCCATCATCCCAGGATGTAGAATTAGTCCATGCCTTTGGCAAATATTTTCTACCTGAAAATTACATGTTTTCATGATGAAATTCTATTGGCAAGCTATAAACCAAAAAAGCTATGTATGAAAAAAAACAGCATGATTGAGGAAACAAAACTTAGATTAATTTCTCATGTCTTTTTAGAATAAAGGGTTTCAAACCCCACTTCCCTAGGATCTTGCACACAAAGCATTGAAACAACTGAAATTTGCTCATGTAGCAGGCTGCACACCTGCTTCGTATTTCATCTTCTCATAGTCCTCATATAATAGTTAAATATTACCTGCCACAAAAATCCTCCCAGAAAATTGAATTCTGAAACATGTAAGTCAACAATGATATTTTTGATAGTGTTGGGATTAAAAAGAATAGTTAAAAAGCAAAAATAAGCAGCCAGATTGTAGATACCGGTAGTAGCCAAGATTGGCTAAGGGATCTGAGCTTGAAAACGCCACCAACAGCAAATAAAACCTTAATAGGTTGAAAAATTGACAGTTTACAATTTTTTCCATGAAATTCAGAGTTCATCTGGTTTGGGCAACTGCCTTACTCTGCCCAATAGTATGGCCAATTCTGATACGCGATTCCTATTACTTTCAGAAAGCTGGACATCCATTCTATGCACTGCAAGGCAGCCATTTGTCCAGAATGGTATAGGGCAGAGGTCTCCAAACCTTTGGGCACCAGGTACCAGTTCCGTGGAGAGAGGTTTATTCATGGACCACAGGGGGTATGGTTTTGTGTGCTGCCTGCATCCCGCAGATGGGGTTTGCTTGTTTGTGCAGACTAGTTGCTGGCATGCCGTGGCCCGGTACCGGTCCATGGACCTGGGGTTCTGGACCCCTGGTATAGGGTTTCCTGCTTATTCAAGGGGTTGGACTAGAAGAATGCCAAGGTTCCTTCCAACTCTGTTACAGTATTCTGTTATGCATCTGTTCCTGTGCAGGGCCTTGTAATGGAGAGTGGATATCTATATTGCTGGGTATTTTTCCCCTTTTTGTAAAAAAATTCTTATTTTATGAACATGACATAGGTCAAAAACAAATGTAAAATTATATAAAGATTTATGTATTGTCATCCAAATGGATCTGCATCACTTAGGTTGCCTTGTCACATTTAAGCCTAAAACCTAAAGCATTCAAAAGACAAAAACAAAGGCATACTAAACAGTGTTTTAAAAGTACTGTAATATTTAATACAAGTGACTAAGCAAGCAAGTGGCAGGATTTCCCAACTTAAATTTATGCTAGTACTGACTGTATAAATATACTAATAAATTTATTTATTCATTTATTTATTCATGTTTACTTAGCCACCATCTTGCAAAGATGACTCTGGGAAGCATACAAATAAAAATAAGCCATAAAATGAACATTAAAAACACTGTACAATGAAAAAAACCATCCTAAAGACTAGGAAAAAGCATCTATCTCACCAATTCACTATTCCTTGAGATCCTCAAGCTTGTTGACACAACCATGTTTTAAGGGACTTCCTGAAGGATGGTGTCAGTCTCACCTCGGGGTGAATGCTGATGTTCCACAGGGTGGATGTGTGACAGAAAAGGCCCCTCTCCTGGGTCCCACCAGATCTGACTCCTTAACATTAGTACTAATATTAGTACCACTTAGTAAGTACCTTAGTAAGACCATACCTGGAATACTGCATCCAGTTTTGGTCATCACATTACAAAAAAGAGGAGACTTTGGAAAAAGTGCAAAGAAGAGGAACTAAGATGATTAAAGGCCTGCAGATTAAAACATATGAAGAACAGTTGCAGGATTTAGGTTGGGCTAGTCTAGAGAAAAGAAGGACTAGTGGGGACATGATAGCAGTATTCCAGTATTTGAGAGGTTACCGCAAAGAGGAGGGGGTCAACTTATTTTCCAAAGCATCAGAGGGCAGGACAATAAATAATGGATGGAAACTAATCAAGGAGAGAAGCAACCTGGAACGAAGGAGAAGCTTCTTAACAGTGAGGACAACTAGTGGAACAGCTTGCCTTCTGAAGTTGTGGGAGCTTCATCATAGAGGTTTTTAAGAAGAGACTGGACAGTCCCTTGTCTGAAATGGTATAGGGTCTCATGCTTGAGCAGGGGTTTGGACTAGAAGACCTCCAAGGTCCCTTCCAGCTCTATTCTGATTTATATTCTGATTGATATAACAGATGGGACCACAACATACTTTTTCTGCTGGATGTGATGGATAGGCAAATGAGGTTGGGAAGAGGTGGTCCCTCAAATGATGCATACTCTTACCTCAGGAAATGAAAGAAGGCCTGAGCAAATCTGGTCTTCTTGCAGAAAACTCTGGGTTAATTTTTCAAAATCCAGCTCTCCATTGTGTTCTTTTAGTATCTGCTTCAGTGCCAGAAATGTATTTTCTGATGTCCAAGAGCTAAAGAATGATAGTATGAAGAGACAACTTATCTTGCATTCTTGAAAATAGAAGTGCTGTGCTTGGATTTAACTTAGTCAGAATATTATTATAATTTACAGGTTTATCATAATCATCTTCATCAAGCTAGATAAGATGCTAATTATAACAAATCAATCCCAGAAAAAAAGACTCAAATTATTTTATCATACATAATCATTTATAGTATTACTGTAATGTTCACAGACTCCCAATAGTTAACATAATTAATAAAACACCCAAACAAAGTAAACATTAATGTGTCTGCAGGAAGAAATCATTAAAAGAAATAATAATAAAATGCTGATTTGTTCCCAAGTGCTTTCTAGAAAAAAAACCAGAATTTTAGGATTTATTCTGGGATTATGGTTCTAATTCTTTAGGAGAGGAATAGCCCAGGGATGCTGAGTTGGACATAATATTAGACAAATCATAAGCACAAGCTTTCTGGTTTGATTATTCATGTTCATGGCAGGTGCAAGTTACAACCGAATTGGGTGTACTAGCTCATTTTGAATTACTCTACATTGTAAAAAAGATGCTGAGACCGTAGAGAGAGTACAGAGAAGGGCAACAAAGATGATAAGGGGTCTGAAGGCTAAAGGTATGATGCATGGCTAAAGGAACTAGATATGTCTATCCTAACAAAGAAAAGAGTACAGATAGTTGTTATGTCCTGAGCCTGCTGAATTGCTCAGCAGGCTCAGGAAAGCTGCAGAAAGGCCCGGGCAGACCACGTGGTTGCCCGGGACCAGACAGGCTGTCTCCTGCCTTGCGCGCATGCGCAAGGTGGGAGAATGCCATAGAATGATTGGCTGACACTGTCCCTACCAGGGGACTATAAAAGGGCCTGCACCATTTTTGTTCTCTGTTCTGTTGGTGAATTGCAATAAAGGAAGACTGTTTTTGTTACTCTGCTTCATCTCCATGCCTCTTCTTTGGAAACAGAACAATAGTCTTGACTTATTGTGATGACTCCCCCGGACACTTCCCCAGATACCTCTCTAGATGTTAGCTTGGGGGAGGATGAACCAGTTCCTGGCATGTCAGGAGCTGAGTTGATTGATGACTCCGAGCAGCCATCTGTGAGGGATTTGGCTGAGGCTCCAGGTGGGGAAAGCATGCAGCTGAAGCCATTTGGTGAGGAAGAGGAGGAGGAACTGCCTTCTGCACCTGATCCAAGAACACGTAGCGTAGAGAAAAGGCAGGAGCAGAGAAGGTCAGCCAGACTACTCATGAGGAGAAAGCCTCACCCTTCTTGATGGGCTGCACCTGAAGCTGGCTATTTAGCACAGCAGACAGATGGAGGTAATGTTGGGAACAATGTGTTTGTTTCCTAGATGTGTGTTTTCTGGTCATTATGATTCCTGCCTTGCTTTGGATTGACACTGTGCCTTGACTTGGATCGTGCTTTGGAAACTCTGGACTTTTCTTGCCATATGAACTCTCTTGTGTTATGGATTTAAATTTCCCTGGTGGATTTATTTTGATTGAGAATCTTTCAAGTGCTTTATGGACTCTTTGGCCATTGCTCTGTGGACTAGCATTGGTCTGCTCGTGGCTGGACTTAATTGGGATAGTTCTGGTTTTTTTGGCAAAGGAAATTGCTGGGGAATATTAATAAAGTCACTAAACCACAATTACTTGTGTGTGAGAGTGAGTGGGATAGCACACTTACAACAGTTCATTTAGTGACTGTTCTAAGTTACAATGGCACTGAAAAAAGTGACTTATGACTGTTTTTCACGCTTGTGACATTTGTAGCATCCCCATGATCATGTGATCAAAATTCAGAGGCTTGGCAACTGGTTCATATTTATGACCATTGCTGTGTCCCAAGGTCATGCGTTCACCTTTTGCGACCTTCTGACAAGCAAAGTCAATGCGGAAGCCAAATTCACTTAACAACCGGGGTAATTAACTTATCAACTGTAGTGATTCACTTAACAACCGAGGCAAGAAAGGGGCAAAACTCACTTAAATGTCTCACTTAACAAGAGAAATTTTGGGCTCAGTGGTGGTTGTAAGTCAAGGACTATCTGTACTTGAGGGGCTGTCACAGAGAAGAAAGGGTCAACTTATTTTCCAAAGCACCTGAGGGCAGAACAAGAAGTAATGGATGGAATCTCATTAAAGTGAGATGCAACCTGGTACTAAGGAGAAATTTCCTGACATTAAGAACAATTAGTCAATGGAATGAGTTGCCTACCAGAGGTGTGGGTGCTTCATCACTGGAGGTCTTCAAGAAAAGATTGGACAACCGTTTGTCCGGGATGATATGAGGTGCCCTGCCCTGGAAATGGGGGTGGACTAAAACAGGGGTCCCCACCCCCAGTCCATGGACAAGTACCGGTCCATGGCATGCCAGCAACCGGTCTGCAAAAACAAGCAAGGCCCCATCCGTGGGATGCAGGCAGCACACAAACCCATGCACTCTCTGGTCCACGGAAAAACCTTTCTCTACAGAACTGGTCCCTGGTGCCCAAAAGGATATTGTGGCTGCATCTCTTTTATATCTCTTGCCAAACAGGTCTTTGTCCTATTGCGAAGTTGAGATAAAAATCACTGCTAAAATTTTATAGCCACAGGCTACATATTAAAAAATTAACATTTACATATTAAAACTGTTGTCTTAGCCTTAGGCTATAGCTAATCAAATGGAAGCTGAAAGCAGAAAATTCCTCTCTCATACTTTTTTTATTGATATTTGTAATATAATATGCAAAATTAAAATGAAACCTTGGATTCTTTTTATTTTGATTCTTCTCAGGAAGGATATGTCGCATTTTTCCCGATGCCTGTAGTGTTAATAACTGGATCAATTTTTCATAATATATCTAAAAGAAACATAAAGAAACATAATTTCAAAGGCTAATTTTAAAACAGGGATTCAAAATTCCAGAAGAAAAAAAATATATGGTGTAGAAAATATTACTACTGTTGGTTGAACTAACTATGTATAGTAAGTGTTAATAAACTAACTTTAACTTTAGTATAGCTAGAGAGGCTGGATCTGCTGAAATCCATGAGATTAGAACAGAAGAGGTCAGACCAATGGCCCACGCTGTATGTCTATTATCATTGGACTTTCCATAATTATCAGCCAGATCATTATGGTTAAGCCAAAAGTGGAACAGCTCTTTTCTCTTTGTAACTGGTACTTGATGACACATGCTGCCTCTAGTTGTGAATATCTATCTATCCATCTATCTACCCATCTATCCATCCATCCACATGCGTCCAATCATGACCATCCATCCATCCATCCATCCTCTATTTATCCATTCTCTCTTTCTCTCTTTCTCTCTCTCTCTCTCCATCTACCCATCTATCCATCCATGCTGCTTTTAATCCTGAATATCTATCCATCCATCCATCCTCTATTTATCCATTCTCTCTCTCTCTCTCTCTCTCTCTCTCTCTCTCCATCTACCCATCTACCCATCTATCCATCCATGCTGCTTTTAATCCTGAATATCTATCCATCTATCCATCCATCCATCCATCATCCTACCTACCTACCTACCTACCTACCCATCCATCCATCCATCCATCCATCATCTACCATCTATCTCTATCATCTATTTATCTATCCATCAATCAACTATCTACAGGGTAGTCCTTGATAGCCTTATTCACACAACATTCATTGAATCCTCCTTCAGAGCTATCGAAATCAACAAGCAACCCCCCAGTCCTATGAGAGGTAAATTCCACCGGTTAATGAAGTTTTGGTTGCCTTCCAATCATTTAAAAGAACATAATCATTTACACTAGTATGCTATTATCACTTACAGAAGTAGGGAACATGATGTTTTTCCCCCAACACCCATTTGTGGTCATAAATTAAGATTCCTCCCGACCTATGCCATCAATATATCAAAAGAATAAGGTAGTCTTTATAAAGCTCCTTTCCACTGAGCTCAAAATTATAAATTTGATCCACAGTTCAAAATCTTACACTAGCATACCAGTTTTTGGTCATTAGCTTGTGAACACCTCTTGAAAAGCAGTTTCACAGTTGGTAATTGTAGCGGGACATCATGTTTGAGAAGCAGGGTGCTCAGCTGGGCCTGGGACAGAAATCCTGATTTCTTGAGATCCGTCTCCTTGAGCTCTTCATTCAGGCTGGCCAAAGCAGGGAGACTTATAGGATGCAACTCAAACTCCTTTCTGAGCAGAACTAGAAGAGAATCATCCTCATCCTCTGGTAGAATGTCCTGATGAAAGAAATACTATTATTTTACTTATAGGACTGTCTCTTCCCAATTGTTTCTATCTCTCCCACCCAATCTAGCAGGATGGTCATGTTGTGGTCACCATCAGATAAGGACTCTCAGCTGATGGGGCTCAGGAGGAGGGGCTTTTCTGCCATGATACCCACTCTGTGGAACATAATTCCACCTGAGATTAGGTTAATCCTTACCCTGATTGGCCTTTTGCAAGGACCTAAAACTTGGTTTTGTTCCCAGGACTGTATCTTGAAATCAGCCTAGAAAGGACCTAGGATCCTATGCACAGGTCAAGCCATGGGCATACTACAATAAAACTATTTGGCCTCAGTAAACAAGCTTGGTATAAGAGTTTGGTAAGAAAGTTTTACCACTGTGATAAAATATATTGGGCTATTTCTGCCTTTCTAAAAGATGCTTATGAAACCCAGTGTAACTACTGAAAGTTTAATCGTGTTTACTTACCTGTTTTTGAAATGCTTTTGATTTCTGAGCTTCAAAAGATGGTTTTTTGATAGAGTGAATATAAGATAAAGACTTATCTCCACAGGGTGCAGTAACACAGTATAAATTCGGAGGTTTTAATTCCTTAAATAATGAACAGGAAGTAAAAAGAGAAATAAAGACAAACATAATTTCATGCTGTAAAATCAATACAAATACTAACATCCTTTTAACAGAAAAAAGAATGAAAGATCATAACCATGGCAAGGATATAGGCTGAGCTTTGTGGTTGAGGAAGTTCCAGCTCTTTTTTCCCACAAATTGGCACATTCTACTGCATTATACCAAAACTATTAATATCTCACTTGGAAGAGAAAAACTGAAAAAATTGGTGGCCTGAGTCCTCATGAGGTACATGTAAGAATGAGGGAAGAATGTTTTTTAACAAAAGACTTATCAGTCTTTTGTCATATCTGGCATGCATCTCTGTCCATCTAGGCCAATAATAGCACAATAGCAACCACTTAATTGATACCTTGCCCATAATTTACCACTAAAACAGTTGCCTTATTCCTGTTCATGCAATCTTTCCCAGTCTAGTCTGCTCAGGGTTTGCTCTTGGAATTTTGGCAACTACTATCCAAGAAGGGGCAGACAGCATTCATAATAAGGCATGGTGACTTGAAAGTGATGACATGTACATCATGACATCATTGTGCCCATGAAACAAGATCTTATGGAAGACCCATAAGTTGCTTCATTCCACATCATCATTTGCTCCCATTCTATCTCTGTGGTCACTCATTGAAGGCCACCTATGAAAAGTTGGTCTATTAATAGGCCTGATCCCCAGACTGTTTCCCATCTGTAACTGAATGAGAAAATGAAGGGACTATAAGACTTGTAACAACTTACTTTGTTGTCCACAGATTTGATAACATTTATTTCTGTTTGTTTGGATGTATATTTTTCCACTCCATTTTTGTTCGAAGATTCAATATTCACACCATTATTGATTTGCTGACCAGGTGGCTTATTGTGGTCTGGAGATTTTCCATTTCTCTGTCTTATATCACGCAGAGATAAAGTTTGGAGCATGGACTGTGCCTCAGGTTTCACAATCTCCTTTGCTTTCCTGTGAGTGGGAAGTATTCAGTATATATTTTGGCACCGAGATGTAACTACTTTATCTTTTCTCCATTTACATACAAAATATTTTTTAATGGAACATTTGTTCATTAGGCAGAACCAAAGTAGTGTAATCAATAAATATAGTCCCAAAGGGAAACTAATTACATCTATATCTGTTGCTGCACCACCTTAAGATCTGTGGTGGTGCAGTGGTTAGAATGCAGTACTGCAGGCTACTTCTGCTGACTGCCGGCTGCCAGCAGTTTGGTAGTTCGATTCTCACCTGCTCAAGGTTGACTCAGGTTTCCATCCTTCCAAGGTCAGTAAAATGAGGACCCTGATTGTTGGGGGAAACATGCTGACTCTGTAAACTGCTTAGAGAGGGCTGCAAAGCACTGTGAAGTGGTATATAAGTCTAAGTGCTATTGCTATTGCTGAACCACCAAAAGCATGTGGTGTCATCACCAGAAAGCATGAGACTAGATTTTGAGCTCATGGTGGTAACAGCAGTCTTGGTTTATGCCATCAAATAAACAAAGGAAATATATGCTTGATAAATGAACAAATGCTTGAATGAATATTTGAAATAGAGTTATCTACTGATCAATGAGTTGATAAGGAATAATAACCAATTGTATTTAACAATTGTAGTTGTAACCATTTAGTCATGTCTAACTCTTGTTGATTTTATAGGCAAGTGCTCTCCATGGTACTCTGACAACTTTACAATAGGATATGATTAAGAGTAGGTGGTGGAGAAAAACCTTGTCCATCAATGTTCTATGTCTATTTCTTCCTTTTGTGAGATTTCAGCTCTTGCACTTTTTAAATCTAGACCTCTGTACCATTATCTGACAGTGATTCTATTGTATTTTGTTGAAAGACAAATGTTAAGGAAATGTTATTTCTTAGAATGTCTCCCTTTTCTGTGAGATGTATGCAAAATACAAGGGAAATACTGTTTAGAAGGAATGGGGAAGTGGTTGGTCCATCACATTTTCTCATTGTGACATCCATAAGAAGGATTTGCTCTGTAATAGAAAACTTCAGTTGAAGTTAAGCCATCTAACAAGGTACAAAAGAAATGAAGCTTTGGCTCATTCAATCAGTTTGAACAGAAGCAAAATGGCATGGTGAAAAAGGAGAATAAACTTCTCTTTTACACCACAAAGTCTTTGATGAAAATTACAAAGAAGTTATTCTATATAATTTATAGAACTGTGTACACAAGTGGCTTCAAGGCTGAAAGAGTGGAAGGCAAGATGAAATAATTTGAACTAAAAGTATTCAGAGATTGTCCTGTTTAACAATCCCTGGTTAATAGAAGCCAGGTTTGTATGCATCCAACAGAATTTTAGTTCTTACAAGTGTGTCTGAACACCCAAAAATATTTATCTTGGATCTGCAACATTGTGTTAAAAACATCTAGGACAGTGGTCCCCAACCCTTCTGGCTTGGTGGACTGCTGGAGGCTGCGGTGGCAATGGGGGAAGAAGGGATGGTTTCTAGCACTTTTCTCGCACACTTCCATGGCCCAGTTCTGAACGGGTTGTGGCCTGGCACTGGGCCATAGACCAGAGACTGGGGATCCCTGATCTAGGAGAAGGAAATTTGGGGTAAAAGGATCAGGCATGTTCTTCTTTTCCCTCTTTTCTTTGGCAGATAATCAATAAAACAATAATTGTATAATGTATTTTGTCCCCAAATTCTCAAGAGGCCATCACTGGACTCTCCATGCTGGATGATTATCATCCAGTTTCCAATATTTTCTTTCTTTCTTTTTTTTGAGGAAGGTTATGAATAAGATGGTTAAATGCCAGCTACATAGGGCTTTGCAGGATATGGATTATCTGGGCAAAGTTTAGTCAGGGTTCAGACTGGGATATCATACAGGGACAGCACTGGTTTCACTTGTCAATGACATTTGACAGTGCTGAGATAACAGTGGTGAATCTATCCAAGAATGCTTTGATTGCTTAACAGCTTTTAGTACTATCAATTGTGGTATCCTTCTGGACTCCCTGGTGTGGTTGCGAGAGAGGGTACTGTGTAATGCTTTTCCTCCCTCCTCAAAGATTGTTTCCAGTTGGTATTGACAGGAGGGGAGACACCATACCCTCCTGCTTCAGGGTCTGATACTTACTCTCTTGTTTTTAAATATCTACCTGAAACTGTTGGATGGGTCATCTGTCAGTTTTGCGTATGGTGTCATCACTACAAGGATGATATCCAATTGTACCCCTGTGTGTTTATGTGTACACACAGTAAAAATTAGTGAGAGAAAACAAGACCATATAATACTCATGATGCTGGTCAATGATGCCCTTCATTTATTTATTTTTATCTCACCTTTATTTTTTTTTTTATAAATAACTCAAGGTGGCGAACAGACCTACGTAATACTCCATCCTTGTCCTATTTTAATTTTATGTATGTGTGTATATTTAATAGTCTAAGAGATGAAATTTTTACTTGATTGGGCTCTGCTGTCTTGTGGACTCTTGTGCTATTTTTCATTGATTTATATAAACCAATATTCCTGTTTCAGATGTTTAGAATAGCAAATAACGTTTAATCTACAGCACTTAAATATTCAAATCTCAACTCTTATCTATAGACAGAGGTAGTAAAATAAGGAAATAATTTTAATGTGTGACTTCTTGTAAATATAGAGTAGCTCTGGATTTGTAAATGCCACAACAATAAAAGAATAATTTATCCTCCTTCCTGACCACTTAAAAATAACTCAAAACCAAACTGTTTAAGTCCTTTGATTTTTATAATATTATGTGCTCTTCCTAAAATGGATTAAAAAATGAAACGTTTCCCTATTCTCTTAAATGTCCTGATGCTGATAATAATTTAATGCTAGGTATNTTGCTTTATTATAGTTAGATTTCTCTCCCTTCCCCCAATATCCCAGCTAGATTAGTACACTGTTTTCATGCTGGGAAGTCAACTAGAATTTACTACAATACCTAAAATCTTTGAGATCAACTCAGTTCCTGTTGACTCCATGTAGCTTTCTTGACAACAGTATGTAATTGGTTTGCCGTTGCCTTCTGTTAACATCTCAGTCCAGGTTCCAGTATTTCCTGGAAGACTCCTGTCCATGAAATAATCAGATCTAATCCAATTTCTCCTTTCAGGTTTAGTGAAGAATCCAAATACCTTATTTTGAATGGCCTAATTGCATATTCCCAGAGATTTAACTTTCCCTAAGTACAAGATAACTTTTAAGGAAAGTTGTCATTTGTTCCCAAAGACCACACTCAGCAAAAAACAAATAACCTTCTGGCCTTAAGCATATGTTTTACTTTTTCCCTCTCGAGTTTTGAGACACCCACCTCTGTGTAGTCTTGCCTTTCTTTACCTGCAAAGGCAACAGGCATCCAGCCACCATAAATGAACTGCTTTTCACACTCATTGTAGCAAGGAATCTGCTGTTACTAAGGACGCAGTGTTGTTGCTGGGCTGGGCAGAGCTTGTCATTCCATAGTCAATGTAGTGAGAGGCGTGCATTTCAAATAATTAGATCAGCAGACTGTAAGTCTAGTGCATGCAATACCAAAGGGCACAAAAGGGAGATGGTTTTGCTTATCCACATGGTTGGCAAGCAAAATCTTTCTCTCCAACTCACAGATTGCAAAGATTTAGAACAACCTCAAAAAGCAGAGACTGAATGGTGTGGTCAAATCAAGTAAGAACAGTTCACCCAGTGGTGGGATTCAGCCAGTTCGGCCCAGTTCGGCAGAACCAGTAGGTAATTTTTTGTTGCCCAGGCCCAGAATGGACTTCCGGAAGTGGCATCTGTTAGATCGCGCAGGCAGTAAGACACGAGTCGAGTGACAGTCAGCTCTTGGTTTATTGGCAAGGCATAAAGTAAATCCGGACTGGCTCTCTGGGCCAGGGGAGCCCTCTTTTATGGGATTCCCCTGGCTTGTAATCACACAATTCCATTGGCTGGCAAGACCCTGTTGCTAGTTAGCCAACCAGCAACAGGCATGAA
>NW_015387557.1:168435-169872 GCF_001527695.2 Protobothrops mucrosquamatus
GTAAGACACGAGTCGAGTGACAGTCAGCTCTTGGTTTATTGGCAAGGCATAAAGTAAATCCGGACTGGCTCTCTGGGCCAGGGGAGCCCTCTTTTATGGGATTCCCCTGGCTTGTAATCACACAATTCCATTGGCTGGCAAGACCCTGTTGCTAGTTAGCCAACCAGCAACGGGCATGAAACTGTATGCAGATGGACAAGGGCAATCACCCTTAATGGGCGATCAATGGTGAAGGGCAATCACCCTTAATGGGTGATCAGGATATGCATAGGGGATTAAGGGGGGGGGAATACAAAGAACACAACAGCATCCACACAGAGAACCGGTTGTTCACATATTTGAATCCCATCACTGAGTTCACCCCAGTGAAATGTAGCCTTTACCTCAGCCCTTAAACCACAGTACTCAGATGATGAACTAATGCAGTAAAGATTAATATTATTTATTTGAATATATTAGCTGCCTGACTCCAATGGGCTCTGGACAGCTAATAAATGCTCTTCTTGATCCAAACAGATTAGACCAAATGTTGCTGTCCTTACATTCTTGTAAATCAAAACTGAACTCTAAGGATTTAATGGAACTGAATTCAGAGTTACATAACTATTAATAATTGATAGGTTTGTGGAGATTGGTTAGAATAGAGGTCCCCAACCTTTTGGGTACCAGGGACCGGTTCTGTGGAGAGAGGTTTTTCCGTGGACCGGAAGGTCTGTGGTTTTCTGTGCTGCCTGCATCTCGCAGATGGGGCTTTGCTTGTTTGTGCAGCCTGGTTGCTGGCATGCTGCGGCCTGATACTGGTCCACGGACCGGGGGTTGGGGACCCCTGGGTTAGAATATAGAAGGGTTATATAAAAAGGTTGGGAGGGGTGCTATACCCATTACGAAGCAAAAAGTTTAGAAGAACACAAAAAAGATTTTATGTGGGACATAGTTCAGTCCTAGCTTAACTATTTTAAAAATGGATGGAATTGTCTGTTAACACCAGTTCTATATAGGCAGATTGAGTCTATATACTAACAAAAATGACAGGTATGAGTATTGTCAATATTTATGTTCTAGAAATTATATTATATATATTATGTATGTGATTTCCCCCCCCCCCTCAATTTTATCCTCAAAATTGTGAGGTAAATTAGGCTGAGTGAGTACCCCCATTGAACCTAATGATTTAATGCGGATTTGTTCAGCATTTTAAGCCCTGGACACCAGTGACCGGTACCAATAAAGGAGAATATTTGTAGCTCAGGATTGAAATGAGAGGTCTTTGGTGCTCTTTGAGCTTGGTTGTTTTCTTGCGGATGTTTCATTACCCAAACTAGGTAACATCATCATCACTAGCACTGATGATGTTACCAAGTAAGGTAATAAAATGTCTGCAAGAAAACAACAAAGCTAGTTTTTGAAAAGTACTAAGGATTCATACAACTGAATTGG
>NW_015387558.1:0-70276 GCF_001527695.2 Protobothrops mucrosquamatus
AAGTATTCTTACACTGACTTAATTGAAATTCAGATTTTCTGTGGCACTATATGTCATAATACAATGATAAAAGATTTCAGGTACCTTTCAGAAACATAATGAAATCATTGTGATGTGACAGGGTACTGCAGTATGCTGCTATTCAATTACTAAGAAATGTAAGATGGGCGAAATTTGAGATTCCACTCGCCATAACAAATAGCAAAGTAAGTGATCCATAGTAAGAATTATTTTACCCTTTAATAATACTTTAACATTCTAAGCCAAATTCAAGGGCATTCCCATCACTAACAACTGTAGACTTTGAAAATGCAGCAGGAAGTGCAACCTTATCACAAATGCAACCATCTCTGATCTGGGACACATTGGCTACATTTGTGGTATCCAAAATAATAATTATTGTATCCAGAGATAATGCACTTCAGCTGCCACATGGAAATTATTTTAAATAGTTCCCTCTATTAAGCCTTTCTATGAGTGTTCCCAGATGTGGACTTTATTGGGCAAAACTA
This sequence comes from Protobothrops mucrosquamatus, assembly GCF_001527695.2. Lineage (NCBI taxonomy): Eukaryota > Metazoa > Chordata > Lepidosauria > Squamata > Viperidae > Protobothrops > Protobothrops mucrosquamatus. The sequence goes on from NW_015387558.1 coordinate 513, forward strand.
GTACCCCACATTTCCCAACTGAATCTAATATCATTTTTTTCTTTCCAGACAAAATCAGTTAAGGAGAAAAAGATGGAAGCACTGCATTCAACTTTTTTTTAAAAAAAGCCTCCTAGACCAGACCTTATATTTCCACGTAAGTAGTATAAAGGGAACTGACTATCTGTTCTTTGTATAAGGGCAATTTGGAAATAAACCCCTGTTTGATTATCAATGACAGACACTTGCAGATACAGAACTTTTATAATACACATTAGAAAACTACAACATTACATTACCTTTCGACATAATCGCCATTCAAATTGAGGCACTTGTCATAACATCTTTCAAGGTTTGAAATTTCTTCTGCAAAAAAATCTCCCGCCTGGGAATGAAGCCACCCTATTAACAGCATCATGAACCCCTTTGGTGTGTTTTGTGCTCCTCAGAAAGGCGTTTTGGTACCCAACGAGCACAGAACTTGCTGTATCCCAAAATTTTCTTTCACTACCTCATATAAAACAGTCCGAGAAATTTGGGGAAAGTGTAAAGAAAGTGCAGATATCGTGAACTGACAGACTTCATGGACCTTTTTGTCAATTTCCTGCATGAGTTCATTACTAACTACTGATGGGCGGCCACTTCTTGCCTCATTGTGCACGCCAGTTCGTCCATCTTTAAACATGCGGCACCATTGACGTACAACACTTTCATTCATCACGTTTGGTCTGTAAACATTACAGTTCGCGATGAATCGCAGCTGCCGAAAGTTTTTTCGCACACAGGAATCGCATTACTGCACGCACTTCAAATTTGGAGGGATTTTCTATGGCAGGGGTCATTTTCAATTTATTTAGCGGACGAATCAACTGCAACACAACCTTCTTCCATTCCTCACTGCCTACTGAACTACTGCGCATGGCATCATAGGACGGGCGTCGCTATCCCCTATTTCTCGCACATGCTCAAACAGAGGTTTATTTCTGAACTGTCCTTGTACGATTTCTACAGAGAATACATATACAATGATGTTCATATTGCAGATGTATATTCTGTGCAATTAATTGAGGACTTTGCATCCATGATATAGGCCAGACTACTGCAAGAGTAATTGGCGAGAAGCAGGCAACAGTATGTTGGCTTACATGGTAGCTTCTAGAATAGAATAGAATACTTTATTTGGCCAAGTGTGATTAGACACATAAGGAATTTGTCTCCAGTGCAGAAGCTCTCAATGTACATGCAAAATAACAAAGTAATAATAATCATAATAATGATACCAATAAGAGGAGGTAGTAGAAAAGATGAGGATAATAATAATAATAATAATAATAATAATAATAATAATAATAATAATAATAATAATAATAATAATAATAATAATAATAATAATACAACCATACCGCAAGGGCAAATATACTTAGACATAAGACTAAGTGAAGATCCTAATTTGCAGAGAACAGGGCAAACACTTTTGATCTAAAGAGTACTTAGAATAGCATGAGGAAAACATTTTGGAGGGCCAGACATTAGACAGAATACACAACTGAATGATCAGTACAGAAGACGTATGTGGAGGTAACTTGGTGATGCAGACAAAATGGATGAAGATTGAACTGCAGACTAATATGTGAAGACAGAATGAATTGGCTAAAAGGAAGATAAAGAATGATAAAGTCAGTGTGGAACTGATGAGATCCTGACAAAGAGAGAGGTGGCAAGTTTAAAGAATAAAAAGCCGTGTCTAAGGTAATGTACCAAACATTGCATTTCAACAAACCAAGTTTTCCTTTTCCAGCCTAGTCAGTCACAAATCAGAAAACGTAGTGGAGCTCATGCACAAATTGTCAACTTGCAAAATTCTGCATCACACTTTATTTCATAATCATCTTTTTACTACATGTGCCACTCCACAGCATTGCACCACTTTGCAATTGTCATCCAGAGTTTTGTAGGTATATAAAACAATACTTATACTTACATAGCAAGATCCATTTATTTGATTAATACGTATGGCATCTCTCAAGTGCTGTTGCATATACAAACAATCAATTATTAGCATTCACTGTGTACAACCTATAAGAATGGAAACCAGTGAACAGAACTAAAGGGGCTAAAAGATTTCAGAGTGCTAGGTAGAACAAAAGGCTTTTAAGAACAAATGTATCAGAAATCCTTTGGGAACTGTACACTGGCATACTTTGCATGTTTTTGTCCTGAAGAGAAGAAAATACAGGCTATAACTAAAAATGAGAAACTGTTAATATTTTTAAAAAAATAATTAGTAAAATTATTGTCCATGCCTGGTGAAAATGTGCAGAAATGTGCTTCAGAAATTCAATTATGCTCAGACAACCTTGCTTTCACCCAGCACAAGAAATTTATCTCAATTATTCATGTTGAGCATTCATTTGGTGTTTTATTCGGGTTTTTTTTTACTAGTATTGGATCATTTGTCTGAAATGGTATAGGGTTTCCTGCCTGAGCAGGGGGTTGGACTAGATGACCTTCAAGGTCCCTTCCAACTTTACTATTATTATTATTATTATTATTATCTCTAACTGAATAGACAGGATATGGTATTTTGATACATATTTCACTAAGACTAGGGAAAGCCTACAAAATAAAGATAGGAAAGAAAGCTATTTTAATTATTTAGATGAAACGTTAATTGGTTTTCACATTAACTTAGATACTTGATGCAAAGTCAGGAGATACATCCCAAAAACGGAATTCTAGGATCACTGCGGTCTTGAGGATGAGCAAGCCTTTATATTCATTCTTCTCTACCTTTCCCTTTCATCTTGTTCTGGGCAAAAATATCTACACCATTTGTTTGTATTATTTCAGTTTAACTCTGCAAGGCCAGACACTAATGACTGAACAAATGTAACTTGAACCCTACTGGGTCATATTGTTGTTCCATCTAATAGAATTTTGTGTATTGAAAAATGGCCAGCTTGAGGTTTCTGGAATACTCAAAGAAGACAGTCTCTGACTATAAAGGACAGATTACAATATCATGGATAGTGATAGCCCTGAGATTGTCTAATTTTAAAGCAGGATTGAGGAGCCTTTAGTTTTGACTATCAGAAGCTACAAAAATCATGTTCTCTTTGGCATAACCTGCTGAGGCTGCATGTTAGAAGTATCAGGACCATAACCAGTGGCGAATCCAGAACAAAACATGAATGGATTTAATTAATCTCCCTTTTAAAGGAGGCTACTCCACAGCTTTCACCATCTTTTATAATAGAATACACTACAGTCTATGTTTTTTTTACTAATCTACTATGAATCAATATCTTTGTGCAAATCTTTAAGTCCATTCAGGTGATTTAAAACAAAGTGAACTAGAATATAAACAAAGTAAGCCATGTTGATCCTAAGAAGTGCAGGGCCCTATGTCTATATAACTCTTGAAAATATGCAGGTTTACTTTTTTAAAAATTTACATCAATAACTATATGGACAGACACATTAATAATTATTCTTGATAGTTTCCTGCTACAGCCTGCAGTATCCATACGGGAAGATTAAATAATTCTGAAATATTTATGAATAAATGAGACAAATAGTGTCTACAAGCATTAAGGGAAAAAGAGAATTCCCCAAAGTTGCCAGCTATTAAAGCTGACCACAAAATCAATGAACAAATGGAAATCTTCAGAAACTGAAACAGTACCAAGAGAGTTTCATCTCAATTCACACTTTGTTGACATCTGAAGATATTTAGTACAAATATCTTGTATGAAAATGATACAATACAGATAACATTCAGATTCACATTAGATTTACAATCATTACGCCGCCTCTTGTTGGTACAAACTAAACATTTTCTTAAGCGGATTTCCTTTGTTGGACTGGAACAGAATCAGTTTGTTTATTATAGATGCAGCTATATTTCATATGGGATTATTTTCCTTTGTAACCAAATTATGATACAAATCTCAATTAAAGTTTTTAAGTTTTTCCTTCAACAAATGTTCTGTGCCTCTACTTATTACAATAAAAACATACGGAACACTGATACGCAGTAATGGAGAAAGTTAATCATTACCTCAGCTTAAATTTCTGATGTGTTTTTATGGTATTCAATATATCTAGCACTTTTTCCAAGTCTGCATTTTACAAGGAAACTGGTGTATATGCCTCAGATAGACGTAGTTCCCCACTTACAATGGTAGTTGACTCAAGAGTTATGATTATAAATCATGTTGGTTGTTAAGCAGGCCGTCTTGTGACCATGCCTGATTTTACAACTTTTTCCGTGATAGTCATTAAGTGAATGCAGTGGTTGTTAAGTGAATCTATTTTAACCAATGCGTGTTTTTTGCCGGAAACCATAAATAAAAGCCAATTTCTGGCAAAAAAAACTATTGGTAAATCATGGTCACATGCTTGCAGAATACTGCAAACAGGCCTAAATGTGGTCTAGTTGCTGAGTACTCAAAATGTGATCACATGACCTCAGAGCTTCCCCTGGACACCAGAACTTCAAATCTGGGTTGTAAGCATCCTTTGGGGGGGGGGCTGTCATAACTTTGAATGGTCACTAGGTAACTAGTCGTAAGTCAAGGACTTGCCTGTACATAAAAAAGGAGCTCTTTACACATGGGCTTCTAACTAAATTGGCTGAAGACAAGTGGAATTTGACAGTTGTCTGTCCCTTGGCTAATTGTGCCTTCTTGCAAAGAACTTGGATATATGTGAATAGCAGAGGTCCCCAACCTTTGGGGCACCAGGGACTGGTTCCGTAGAGAAAGGTTTTTCCATGGACCGGAGAGTGCGTGGTTTTGTGTGCTGCCTGCATTCCATGGATGGGGCTTTGCTTGTTTGTGCGGACTGGTTGCTGGCATGCCACGGACCGGTACTGGTCCACAGACTGGGGATTGGGGACCCCTGCACTACAGTATGTTGGAGCTCTTGGTTTTAGCAAAGTCTTTTTGTGAAATCTAGATATATACAATTTGTATACATGCATCACTGTGTACATCTGCACCCCAAATTCCTTTGCTTTTCATAACACCGATAATATTTTCTTTCCCTTAAATCAAGCCAACTGCTGAGAAACTATGGGAAAACTATTAACGTCAGATATAAATGGCAGCCATGTGTGTGCAACAGGCTTTGCCAGCTAGATGTATACAAGCTGCAAGGAATCAGGGTATTTTTTGCAAGTCATTTATTGTCAGTTGAAATGTATTTTACATGTGCTTCACTCAAAAACAATATGATATGTATGTACTTGGTATCTGAAAGTGGTCAAATTAAAGGCTTTATAGAAAACAACTAAACAGATCATTTTCAATTCCTAGCAATCATATAGATTTTCTCCATGACAATCTGTCCTTAAGTTGTTCTTTCAAGTCTTCCAGTGGGCTTCATTGCCACCCTAACTCTGTCCGAGTTGAAAATGATTTGATGGCACATAATTATCAGTCAATGGAAGACAATCACAAATACAGTATATAGGTAATTCTCCTTCAGCGACTGCCTTGTTTAGCGACCATTCAGTTATGATAATGAAAAAGTAATTCTGTGGCCAGTGCTTGAATTTAGAACCTTTGCAGTGTGTAAAGCAAAGGAAAACTGAAGTAAGATCATAAGCGTAGTCATGGTATCACTTAGCAGCTACTTCACTTAGTGACCTAGTTGCCAGACCCAACTGTGGTCATTTAAAGAGGATTGCATCTATTTAACAAAATGTACTCCAAGGGATTCTCAAAAGGATATAAATGTTCTCAACCTTACAGATAAATGTTCCAACACTATGCATTGTAGCCACATATCTATGAAGGTTTCAACCTTATATTAATCATCAAGTTTTTTAGTTATGAACTATCTAAAACTAATTCTAATTGGTTGTGATATTTTTTTTCATTCAGGTTATCTATCTATCTATCTATCTATCTATCTATCTATCTATCTATCTATCTATCTATCTATCTATCTATCTATCTATCTATCTATCTATCTATCTATCTATCATTAAAACTAATAGTGTGCCTGTTTCAGGTTGATATTTTCAGAATTTTCTCCTCCTCTTGATTTGTATAATATTGTCATCTATTAGTTGCTCCACTTAGCCTTCTTGATGGGGAGAAACATCTACTGGCTAAACAAAAATCCTATTTAAAGCAGCCTGTTGAAGTCATGAGAAATTTTCTGGATGATTAAAACTCTGCTTGCAAAATTGTTTTCCTTGGGCTAAATTCAACTTAGTGTCTATTTCCATTCCCTTTTTGTAGAAAGAACACAAACATATTAGGCCTAAAGGCTTTATCATAGAAAGTTCTCTAAATAAAGCTTTCTCTCTCTGTCTTTGTTTCATTCTCTATTACACGCATACTCACAAAATCCAGTCTTGCCAACTACCTTGAGTACATAAAATTCAAGACAGATCAGATAAAAAATGATAATACAAACTGTAATAACAATTTAAGGTGTAGTGTTACCAGCCCATTAAAAGCTGGTGAAGCATTCAGCAGCCTCTGTATTTTAGACTCTCCTTCTCTGTTTCAGTACCGAGGTAATATGATAATTTTGATAATTAAAATGTTAATATGCCACAGAAAAGAGCTAACAAAACAAAGCCATTTGGGGACTTCATACAAAGTGGAAGGAATCTAAAGCTGGTTTTAGTGCAATGATAGCAATAATTTGAGAAAAAGAAAATGAAAGAGGAATTTCAGCCTTGAAACTAATAGATCTCTTACTTCAGTTTATTGAGAATAAGCTGTGACCAAGTTTCATTTAATATCTTTTCAACCAGCTGAATAGCTACAATAATAACAATGACACTCAAGACAAAATTAGATGATTGACAGAAAGCTGACTCAATTGCTGCTCTCTTGGAGTCCCAACAAACATGGTAGATATTCTATATGGCCATATATTCTCTGAATGGTTTCCTTGTCCCATATATGAAGGAAAGTTGAAAGAGATGCAAATATTCTACTGAGTTTTAGAAATATGTCATCTTGGAGAGGCAATCATTTCCACTGGAAATGGCAGACATGGCAGCTGAGAAACAGAGTCTCTTTCCAATTTGACTGCTAACATATTGGGGATGATTAGACCTCAGCAACATTCTTATTTTGAACTAAGATTCCTGTTTTGTCAAGTGACCCATTTACATGGCTGTTGGCACTTCCACCACAGATTTGTAATCTTGCTCCCAACACAACCAGCTCATTGCAATTTTCAATATTCAATAGAACACAATCAATATAATGAATTAAACAATATCAAACAATTGAAAATATTGTATAACTATCATTAGGTAATAACTTATTCAAAAACAAGGTAAAAGGTAAAAGCCATATGTCAATCAAGATCAAAACAATCTATTAACATGGCACAACAATATACAAATATATATAGGAGCCAGTTTGGTATTGTCCTTAAGGCACCTGACTAGACCATGAGTTCTAGTCCCGCCTTAGCCATGAAAGCCAACTGGGTGGCTTTAGGTCAGTCATTATCTCTCAGCCCAAATCACCTCACTGGTGGGAGGTTGTGGGATAAATAGGAGGAGAAAACTATGTTTGATATGTTTGCCGCCTTGAGTTATTTGTAAAAACAATAAAGGTGGTCTATAAATAAACAAATAGCAATATCACCATGAAATCTGCATAGATAATTGAATTAGCTTGTGAGGGGTAAGTTATAAACATCTTATGTTGCCCACACTAGTTGGGGAAGGAAATTCCAGTGTGTTAGGGCTACCACCAAAAAGGCCCTACCTCTAATACATATGAATTCCTCTATTTCCAGCTTAAACTTCTCATCCATTTCCTAGTTACTGGCTCTATTTGAGCAAAATGTATCTTTATTCCTGAAACTCTGCTGTCAGAATTGAGCCTGAGGGAAAATTTTAGAGATCTTAAAATCATCTGAGGGCTAATAATAATAATGTGAATGTGAGCATTGTAAAATTGTACATTCTCTCAACTTGAGAGAATACAGCTTTACTGCAAAGGCAAGCATTTTATAATATATTTTACTAGAAGCTTTTAAAGAAATGGTTTAAGAGTTTGGGGAATAATAATAATCTTCCCAGGATGGTGCCAGCACTCAAATTTTCCCTTACTTAAAAATATGCTTTTAGCAAGATGAATGTACCAGAATGCAATCAGAAATTATGACTCCATTTTTTCTAAAGAAAATTAGCAAGATTAAAGTAACATTGTCACTTTTTTCTTCTTTGTAGGCTCCTATTCTGCATACTGAAATACCTAAACTCTGCTTGTTGAAGTACAGACCTCCAGATAAAGCTGAACCCTTTCTATTTATTACATCTCTATGGCAAGTCAGTTTATCCTGATTTTTTTAATGGGCAAAAGTCCTGTCAGAAAAAAACGAAGGGGGGAGACATAGGGTATGTTATAGAACATCATAAAATTCAGTGATTTTCAGGTAATCAGAGAAACAAAACATTTTTCTTCTTTTTATTCTAACAGAAACTTTGAAATACAGGTAGTTCTCAACTTACAACCACAATTAAGCCGAAAAATTCTTTTACTGAGACATTTGTTAAGTGAGTTTTGCCGCATTTTACGACCTTTCTTGACACAGTTGTTAAGTGAATGACTGCAGTTGTTAAATTACTAACCCGGTTGTTAAGTGAATCTGGCTTCCACATTGACTTTGCTTGTTAGACAGTTGCAAAAGGTGATCACACTACCTCAGGACACTGTAATCATCATAAATATATAAAAAGCATCTGAATTTTGATCAAGTGACCATGGGGATGCTGCAATGGTTTTAAGTGTGAAAAAAGTTATAAGTCAATTTTTCAGTGCTGTTGTAACTTCGAACAGTCAGTAAATGAACTGTTGTAAGTTAAGGACTACTAGTAAAACATATATTCATAGCTCAGGGAGTTGCAAGGTGTTCCATAATCCACTATACTCAAGAACCACCTTTTCATGACCAGAAAGGATTGGACAATTTTTCAAGCAAAGGAGGATAATCAGACAAAATGGGCAATGCTATGTCAACAATGCTAGGTCAACAACCTAAGATATGCAGATGATAACACTCTAATGGCAGAAAGTGAAGAGGAACTAAAGAGCCTCTTGATGCGGGTGAAGGAGAGCGCAAAAGTTGGCTTGAAACTCAACATTAAGAAAACCAAAATCATGGCATCCGGCCCTCTCATTTCCTGGCAAATAGATGGGGAAGAAATGGAGGTAGTGACAGATTTTATCTTCCTGGGTTCCAAGATTACCGCAGATGGGGACTGCAGCCAAGAAATTAAAAGATGCTTGCTCCTGGGGAGGAAAGCTATGGCAAATCTAGACAGCATACTAAGAAGCAGAGACATCACCCTGCCAACAAAAGTGCGTATAGTCAAGGCCATGGTTTTCCCAGTTGCAATGTATGGCTTTGAAAGTTGGACCATAAGAAAGGCTGAGCGCCAAAGAATTGAGATCTTTGAACTATGGTGCTGGAGAAGACTCCTGTGAGTCCCTTGGACTGCAAGGCGTTCAAACCGGTCAGTCGTAGAAGAGATCAACCCCAACTGCTCTTTAGAAGGCCAGATCCTGAAGTTGAAACTCAAATACTTTGGCCACCTAATGAGAAGGAAGGACTCACTGGAGAAGGGCCTAATGCTGGGAAAGATTGAGGGCAACAGAAGAAGGGGACGACAGAGAATGAGGTGGAATTCTGGGAGTTGAAGTCCACGAGTCATAAAAGAGCCAAGGTTGCCTACCCCTGGCCTAAACAGAAGGCATTTAATTGGCTTGGGCACAATGCGCTATCTTGCTTAGATATGATGAGAAGCTTTTCTCTGTATTCTATAAAGCAGCTAGAAGACGTATGAAAGTTTGTCCTTTTTGGATTAACAGAATTTGTTTTGCTTAATTCTGACTATGGTTTGTTTGAAACAAGCTAATGTAGATTTATGGGCTATGAAACTGGTTTGCTTCAAGGAAATTGTACTAAAGTTTAGTGGCTGATTAGGATCTGCCTGCAGCTGAAAAGAAAAAAAAAATTGAAGATAGAACCCAAATAGTAACAAATCATGATTAAGAATTATATGTGAATACTCCCCGAGATATATGATTTAGCAGTAAAAATTTATTATGATGTATGGATTTATTTATGTAAACTGGTAGATCTGTAGCAGAAGAAAATGATAGAGGATAACTTAGCTACATTTCAATAATTTAATCTGCAACACCACTGACGTTATTTTATATCTGAATGGCTCATCAGCTCATCACTGCTCACATTAGCAAACATGATTCAGCTTCCTCCACGGTGAATGCATATAGGTGGTAGAACAATGCAAGTTAGCTTTCCTGGTTCCTTGAAGCTAGTCATACCATAAATCACATACTAATCCTTATCACTTTGCCTTTCTATTAACATTCCCTTAGAGGTCTGAATTTCTTACACAGGTAATTTTGCCCACTACTCATTTTCCAATGAGTTATGTGCCGAAATATTTGTAACTGTCACTCTCATGACAGGATCTGAGCATTTAATTATAGCCCATTTTTCCTCCTTACACTAAGTGCCTTTATCAGCCAGCAGTGCTAAAGCTTCAATTTCTGCAAGACAGTACAAGAAAAAAGCTTCATAATGGTTTTTCACATGCATTATTTCAACAAGTAGCAAGATGTACAAACAAATGAAGGATGGGGTGGGGAAGAGAAGAAAAACTTCATTCTCTTTTCAATTTAAAAATCAATTGCATGGTCATAAAACTGGAATAAGATTAGCAAGCATGCAGTCTGGAAGTTTTTATGTCCTATTGTTACGAACAATGCTAATGTAAGAATCTTCTTTTCTGCATTCTCTGTGGTCCAGCCAAATTTGGAAACAGGTACTTTGAGAGTAGACATTTTGAAGAATTTTGTGCAAAACAAGTTTCTTCCACCTGAAATGTGCCACTTGGTTTTGCATAGAGTGAAAATAAGAATAAATGTGAAAGTATTTCTTTAGCAAAGTACTGAGAAGTACTGAAAGAATTTGATAAGATTTGCAATATGGACGATACACAAAGTTATATAGAGAAAGTCACAACATATTGACTAAGCACATTCATTGCATGAAAAATGTTCCAAGTTCAGTTCTTGGATCTGAAACGGTGCTGCCAGTCACATTAGTGTACATCAGGTTACACCAAACAGTGGTCTGATGTAAGCATGCCAAGTACATCTGGAATCATTAAGTAAAGAGGCGTCCCAGTATGGAGTCACTCTGGAGGAGGAAACCATATAGGCCAGATTAGTGAAGCTGTTAACTACAGGTTCCCAAGGGAATGCAGTCAGTCTGGGAAGATTCTTGTACAATAGGTGAACAACAACAAAGAAACTGCTGGGCCTACTCAAGGGGTGGTTCTGGTTTCTTGCACCTAACAGGATATCAGCAGGAGAAAAACCAAGATGGTAGCTATGATGGTATAACCAAAGATCTCTGTGTTTTTTATGTGTATCTTGTACATTGTTGGTTCAACACTCATTAACCTGAAATGTTAAAAAGTCAATGAAATTCCAAACATTACAATACTGGATTAGCAGCATAGGTCCCTTTCTCTTTAGGAAATGGCTCTCTTTCAAAGCAATGACACACCAATCAATATTATTCTATGTGATCAAAGTTTAAAGATGTGATTAAAAATTAGACTGAATAATTTCCTATACGCATTGTAGTGTGGAACTCTTTCAGTTTTAGTTTTCCTTCAAATTATTATCTGTGACTATTTCTTTACAGAACTTTGGTATTTTGTAGAAGCCCATATAAATTGTGCAAAGCAAAGAACACTAGGGATATCAGCATAACTCTATGAGGAGCCTACAGAAGACATGTTCAAAATGTATTCTCATTCTAACAGTGATTTTACTAAGTAAATCATTTATCCACTCAATATTCAAAACAATTTCTGATTCTATCCTTAAGCATCATCTGATAGTGTAATTTCCAAATTTAAAAAAAAAGATATGGAAGGAAATGATTTTGTTTAATGGCTTCCTCTGCATTAGAAGAACAAGAAGCTGAAGAAAACAAGATGAGTCTAATAGAAATCTATAAAAACATGCTTACTCATTTCAAATAAGCATACGTTGTACAGCACATAAAAAATGAAGCCAGGTAGGCATGGCACCCTAAATAAACAGTCTGGCCCATCCCTTGTAGATTAGAGAGACTGAAGAGGAAGAGATTTCAAGAGAGTCCTGCAAGCTGTTACTCAAGGTTCCTAGCTCCAGGCTGCCAATGCAACTGGTCATGTAGAGAATTTTAAAGACATTACAATCATGCCACATTTTTCTGAGAAAAAAATATGATTTCCTCTACATATCCCAAACAATGGGTGGTTGTGCTCTTTACCTACTAATACCTTGACTGAGTTTATTTTGTTACTATCAGTCCCAAAACCAAGAATGACACCTGGTGGTTCTTCCAAAATAACTTTTTTATTATTATTTCACAAAATCTTGCCAAACTGAGCATTCTACTATCTGCATCTACAATTTACTCTGTGAACTATTAGGGAAGAACTGTCTTCACCCTCATTCTCTCATACATCATGTCTGGACTGAGTTGCCTCTTACTCCTCTGGAATGCACACCTCCCCACACCTCCTTATTACATTCCATCACCATAAACTAATAAAGCAGGTACAAATACGTGAAAAAGCATCAGTTTTAACATTGTCAGTAAGAAACATGACAGTTTCTGACAGTTACCAAAATGAAGAACAGGTAAAATCAGACCAGCCTGCCCAAAATAAGATGCTAAATAGTCCATGTTATAGGGTGAGAAGGAAAATTCACCCCAATGTGATTTGGACATTGTTTCTATAGCATAGTATATAGTACAGTTCTTCAATGCACAATCATGAATTCTTTGGCTTGGGTTCCCTACTTTCAATGAATATTACTCATCTTGTGGCTTGTTTCTGCTTGCCAGGTAAAGTGTGACATTTTTTGAGCTTCTGACAACAATTTTACCAAGAGCTCAAAGTTTAGTTCTCTTTCCTATCTCACAGCTGAAAAACTGGGTGTCAGCAAGATATGAACACTTGAGTTGTAATAGAGGAAGAAAGAATAAATTTCATTTCAACATTGATGATGTCACAGACCAAGTCAGAAAAATATATATTTTTTGACAATGTCAACAGCAAAATAGATTGTTTTTAGTGCTATAGAATGTTTATAGTTGATAATAAGACGATAAGGAGTCTGGAGGCTAAATCGTATGATGAATGGCTAAGGGAACTAGGTACGCTTAGCCTAACAAAGAGAAGATTTAGGGAAGATATGATAGTCTTCCAATACTTGATGGGCTGTCACAGGGAAGAAGGCTTTAATTTATTCTCCATAGCACCTGAGGGCAAGATAAGAAACAATGGGTGGAAGTTCATCAAAGAGCAATCCAATCTGGAAATAAGGAGGAATTTCCTGACAGTGAAAATGATTAATCCATGGAATCATGGATTAATCAAGCTTGCCTCCTGGAGTTGTGGGTGTTCCAACTCTGGAGGTTTTCAACACAAGATTGGACATTCATTTATCTGGGATGATATAAGAACTCCTGTCTTGGACATGGGATTGGACTAGAAGACTTTAACGTTCCTTCTAGCCCTATGATTCTATGAATCTATCACAATATCTGCTTGTCCAAGAAACAACCACCCATAACACTAAATAGGAACAAGATCTCCTTTAAAACCAAGTCCAAATTTTGACCTGAATATTTGGCACTTTGGAGGAAGAAACTAAAACCTTTCATAGTTTTATTAGCTGCAAAATCCCAAAGGCTTATATTGCCCAATCCATCTAGTATAATATTGACTGAGAAGATAATGGCTTTGCTGCAATAACTCTTGGAGATACCAAATAATCAGAAAGTTATTTTTTGTGCAATTTGTTCCCAGATAATTAAACTGCATTTATGCTAAGCCTAATAAATTGGGCGTTATGTTATCTACTGCTGCTTGCTGGTTAAGCTCTCAATTTAGAACTTAGCAGAATGTGATCTTAATACTGGCTTCCTGTATTTTCAATTATTCAACAGTGCTTTGTACCTGAAATTAATTTGCAATCTCAGATTTCTTCTCCCAAACAAACTACACAAGACATACTGCCCTTGCTCTAAATCAGTGGTTCTTAACCTGTGGGTCGGGACCCCATTTGGGGTCGATCGACCATTTCACGGGGGTCGCCAAGCAAGGCTGTCTGCCATTTTTTTTTGTCCGCCATTTTTTTGTCCACCATTTTTTTTCCCTTTTCCGGCGGGTGCCTTACCTCCCTTGGGCTGGGCCAGCTGGTGGTCGGCCTGCTCCGTCTCTGCCGCTTGCCAGCTACGCCTCGGCCGGCGCAGGGGGCGGAACCACGCATGCGCGGCACTCCCGGGCAGGGAAAGTCCTCGACTTACGAACGGTTGGGTAGTCCTCGACTTACGAACGGTTTAGTCCTCGACTTACGACCCGTTTAGTCCTCGACTTACGACCCGTTTAGTCCTCGACTTACAACCGGTTGGGGTCGCGGCATTAAAAAGGTTGAGAACCACTGCTCTAAATAGGCTCTGTGGCACAATATAATGAATGGTACGTGTTCATTGATTGGTTGGCCACTTAAAGCACATCTGGATAGGATATGGTTGAACAGTAGCAAATAGCCATATACTAATATATAAGAGTTTTCAGAGGAATGTTTTAACCCGGTTCAACCAAAATGTCTACTTGAAAATACTATTATCAACCTTCATCAACCATAATTACTGAGTTTCCATTCTACCAAAAGCAAAGATTGGAACAACATTATTTAAGAACTATGGTAGCAACGGACACCATACTAGAAGTATTTCCTATGGAGGCACAGACGGAAACGAGGGACAGCAGTTTCCAGTCACCTGAAGGGCTACTTTCTACCATAGTTCTGTGTCATCTTAGAATGCAAAACACTAAAAAAGAGTCTTATGCTACAATGTTAAGAAATTCCTGCTCAGTGTTAAGAAATCGTCAATCAATCAGAATAGAGCTGGAAGGGACCTTGGAGGTCTTCTAATCCAACCCCCTGCTCAAGCAAGACACCCTATATGATTTGAGACAAGTGGTTGTCCAGTCTCTTCTTTAAACCCCCCACAACTTCTGAAGGCAAGCTGTTCCACTGGTTAATTGTTCTCACTCTTGGGAAGTTTCTCCTTAATCCCAGATTGCTTCTCTCTTTGATTAGTTTCCATCCATTGTTTCTTGTCTTGCCTTTTGGTACTTTGGAAAATAAGTTGACCCACTCTTCTTTGGAATCCTAACATTTCTAATGGTCTACTGTGTTCAGTGAAAGCTGGACAACTATCTATTGGGGCTGGTGAGCAGAAGATTGCAATTCTAGCAATGCCCCACATTAAATTGGAGCATTACTCTTTCGAATTTAATAATATCTTCTCTTAATTAACAGGCAGATGTCTTTACCAATCCTGGGGACTCAATTTGGAGCCATGTGCATGCCAATCACATGCCCTACCACTGAACCATGGACATATGAACATTAGAAGCCTATAAGGAACTGTGATGGGAAAGAAAAGGCACCACAGGTTGCAGAGGGGCTTGTGTGCTATAACCAGCAGGTTTGCTGACTAGTAACATTCCTTCGCCATTTGCTGAAATTCAAAATTCAGAGATGGATTAAAATAAAAAGAAGTGACGGGGTCTAGACGCTGTCATTCAAAGCACAGAAGTGGACCAGTATTTGTGCCTAAGGTTTACTTTACAGTCAGCT
The DNA here is from genome assembly GCF_001527695.2 of Protobothrops mucrosquamatus. Lineage (NCBI taxonomy): Eukaryota > Metazoa > Chordata > Lepidosauria > Squamata > Viperidae > Protobothrops > Protobothrops mucrosquamatus. The sequence goes on from NW_015387558.1 coordinate 16,229, forward strand.
ATTTATTGTGTGAAAACAAGTATTTTAACTACTACCCATGATCCAGTAGCACATTAGTATAAATAGCACTCTTTAGCCATAAACTCTAATTATCTATAGCAAAAGTTATAACTATAACAGTCGCAATAGCTGTGCTGACTCAATTCATGCAAGGGGGCTTGAACTCTGGCTAGAAAAAAAAAAGCTTGAACTGACAGGGGGCAAATTGCTTGATTTCATTTACAGCAAAGCAGTAATAAGAACTACCTATTGCTTGGCAAAAGGCTAGCAGCCAGCTGACTACTACAGACATGCTCTGTCATTCTGCTAGGACAGTGGTTAAACAAGCAAGCCACAAGATGGGTTCAGGCTAGCTGGAAACCCAATCTCATTATCTTAAAAGGCAGAGGAGGTTTGAGAGACTGGGACAAGGAAAAGAAAAAGATTGGGATTGGGATCTTGTGTTCATTATTTTATACTTTTGAAAAGCTCCAGGGCAGAAGTTGACTGAAATTAAACTATCTGCAAAATTCCTATTTTATTTGCCTTTATGCAAAATGAAAACCAATGTTAATGACATAAAACTGGTTTGGTTCAAAAGTTGACCATGATTGCTATCCACATTTCTGTTCAACTATAATCAGTCTTATATCCACAGTCACAGGACAAGGCTTATTAAATGATAACTTGTGGAATCTGTGGACTGATTCACACATAAAGCGACTTATTTGGGTTCACACATGACACTAATTAAAAATCAAAGCCACCATCTTATGGCTGAATGTGATATGTGAAGAAGGCTATTATCTACAGCACCTTTTCTACAACAAATATCAACGTTATCTGTACCATGATGCATAAATAAAGGGATAAAAATTAGGCCTGTATAACTATCTGAATTCAAAAGGAAAAAGGTGAGCATGTATGTTGCACCTAACAACAAGTCTTTAAAGACATATGTAAGGAGATGTCAACAGGTATGATGAGTGCTGTATACCTAATAAAACTCTAACTCACTTTTCCCCCTTCAAATTATAGTTATCTACACAGCCCTAAAAAAAATATTAGCAAGGTTCCACAGCCTCAATTTGTATACCTTTGTTAGGATTATTTAATTGTGTTTCAATTATTTAAAAAAGATTGCAGGCACTAAATATAATTATGTATTTTATGTACAGTAAGCAAAATACAAGAGAGGGAGGGAGGGAGGGGCTGCCACAAAGAAGAGGGAGTCAAGCTATTTTCCAAAGCGCCTGAAGGCAGGACAAGAAGCAACGGATGGAAACTAATCAAGGAGAGAAGCAACCTAGAACTAAGGAGAAACTTCCTGACAGTTAGAACAATTAACCAGTGGAACAACCTGCCTCCAGAAGCGGTGAATGCTCCAACACTGGAAGTTTTTAAGANGGAAGGAAGGAAGGAAGGAAGGAAGGAAGGAAGGAAGGAAGGAAGGAAGGAAGGCATAAGTAAATAACTTCTTGTTGTTTACTATATTTAAAATAAACTTCTGGTTTACTGGCCCACCCTCAGGCCAAAAATTCTTATAGCTTCTGACAAAAGAGAGAGGAAGAGAAGCAAATCTGAAACAATAATAAAAAAGTTGTACTATCATTTAACTTCCTTACATCATATCTCCTGAAAAGGTGCCTTTAGAAGGCCTTAAAAAAAATTGTCGCCCTCAATTTGTAATAATGTGTCATGTTCTTAGCTTTCTTTTGGTGCTCTTGTGTCATCAATACTTATAAAGATGCTGTTGAAAAATATTATGTGAAGCACTCAATCTATTTTAAGAATCATTCAAGATGTAGATTATGATGATTATTAATAATACAGTTTTTCTTAGACTGCTACATTCTCCTTAAAATTTCCATGGGGATGCTGCAACAGTCATAAGTCTGAAAAACAGTCACAAGTCACTTGTTTCACTGCAACTGTAACTTCAAACAGTCAGTAAATGTGCTGTACTGGAAAACTAAAGTAAAATTGGTTGTACTTTTTTTAAGTGTGGGAAATACACGTAATATTGGCAAAAAGTCTTTTAACTAAGAATTGTTTATTCATATGTGGTCTCCATATTTCATAGATGATCCCCAGATACACAAATGCTGTTTTGGATGTTCAATATAGATCTTTAAAATTTAGCATCTTACCTTGATATTACAAATATATTCGTATATATATATTCTCACGTTACCTTTTTAAAAAGTATTTATATTCGTGCCATTCTGTCATTGTTGTTTGTTTTGTACCTACTCTGGGAATTATTATGCTGCAATCTGGGTCTCAAGTTGACACCTATAATTTAGAAGACGAGTATATATTCTTATTCCAGCTTTGCACAAACTCAAACACAGCAATTAATTTCAAGGGCATTCTTCCCTTTTTTCCAGTTCTGCCTTGCCCTGATTTAAAAGGAAAACACAGAACTGAAACCCTTATATTAAATACAGTGGAGAAAATGATTCCTTGTGACTCGACCTTGTGAGGGATTTTTCTTGAAATGCATCAGGAGAATTCCAAGTGTTCTTCCCCACACATCAAAACAAGGCTTGGTCCTTTTCCTGTGTAGAATTGAGTAATTGAGTAGAAGTGAGGGCCAGAAGCTTAATTTACCATTTGCAATAAAGAAACATGCCATGTGGCTTTCATGGAAGGAGAAACATCTTTAGCGTAATAGGGAATATATAATGTTAAAGGCCTTGAAGCAATAAGACTTAAATTTTCCAAATCCTGAAAATAAAACATCAAGCTGATTTAAAAAAAAAAAAAAAAGATAAATCAGTGGATCAGTCTAGGTTAATGTTATAGAACATGCTTGCATACAAAAGTCTCTGGATATAATTTTGATATGTCTCCTGAAACAAGTAGATAGTGGATGCAAGAAAGATAAAATTAAGATAACAATTCATATCCATTAAAAATTATAATATTGGCAGATGGTGCTAGAGGCAGATTTTGTAAAGGATTAAATCACTGGCTTATGTCTTCAACCATCAATGCAAAAAGGAATTACTGTAGTGACACAGAGTTGTACTTCTTCCCAATTATAGGAAATGATCATAGAAAGAAATGAAACAATACTATAATTGGCTCTCAAAAGAGAGATCTACTACTGAAAGTCTCCATGGTTGTGGGAATTGTAAAGGATTCCACATGGGTTTTTATGTTGACAAGTTAGAACTTTCTACTAATGAAATTACTTAGAGGCAACAGACTAAGACTGAAATGTGCGTCAGAACAGAGTACTAATCAGAATAGCTCAGATAAACTATGGAATGTTTCCAGCATGGGAAAAGACTTCCACTTTTCGGAACAGACAGCGTTAAGGCAGCCTGTCGAGCAATGGCATAAAATCTGCTTTTTTGCTGGATTATCTGATGGAATAGAATGATGGTACAGGAGCAGCAGGAAGCAGCAACTGCAATGCTTAGCTGGTCGTCTCTCATGTTTTGATGATCCTGCAAAATTGCTTCTGTTGGTATTAGTGACTGAAACAAGGTACCCTGTCCCAAAAGGTTTTGATATAGTTAAACAGAGGAACACTGACACTGACATCCCCTAAACTCTACTGAAGATGTTACCCAGCCTGGTAACGAAATGTTCAGAAACCAACCCACAAGCGCGGAGAACGAACCTCCACCCTCATCCTTCACCCGAGCTACAGCTATTTGCCACCATTGCTCAGGATCAGAATTAATAGAAGCACTCATGGTAGAATCAGTCCAGGGTTCAAGACCATGTTCTCTACCAGCATCAAGGATCCAGATATTACTGAGCAAACTATCATCAACACAACTCCAAAGTCAGAATGTTCATGAAGTCAAGTATAGCTTCAGATCAAAAGATAAAGTCAGACTATTGACAAAATTTGTTTCAGTGCCTTACTATTCTCACGTACTGCTTTTTATGCATATCCAATCTGTATAGCATCATAATCTCCAAGAACTCTGAGTGGTTTACAGTGACAATATATACTAACAGTATATAATAATTCCAGAAATTAAAGCATCTTCCATAATATCATATGTTCATTTTTGATGCCTACTCTTGTCATCATTTCAACACCAGATAAATAATTTTTTTATACTTTTATTTTGAGCTATCAAAAGACAATGTTTACTAAATAAAGGAGAATCTACATTTTTCCAGACATCCATTCAGTGGACTTTGAACATAATGGTCAAAATGTTTCTCTGGATTTTACTCCCAAACTGTTGACAAACCCTGTTGTTTCTAAAGCAATGTGGAAACTGTCATAATTTATTCTGTTTGCATCAGTTTATGTCATTTGTGTAACTGAATAATTTACTTGTTTACATCATTTACACCAAGTTATATTATTTCAGAAGAAAGATGTAAATTGATGAAATGACATAAATTTGGATTTAACTCCTTCCCCCAAATCATCTATTAAATTCATGAATTTAATATTGCACCTCAGAAGTAAAACTACTGTACTATTCAGTATGAGAAGCCACAACATTTTGAGCAGATTATACTCCCTAACTCTGAATAACCTAGCAACAATGAACAAGCAGCCAAATTAAATCTAACTGGAAAATAACATCACCTCTGTGTTTATTTTAGGGGAAAATTAGAGTCATTTGCACTTGTAATAGCATTCCTCTGATTATACCAAGACCTGTATATGCACCAAGCTTCAGATATTTCCAAATATGTTTGTTTATATTGCTAACAAAAACTCTAAATGGGAAGAATGATTCACAGCAAAAGCCTGACTGTTTGTTGAATAAATATTTATGTCAGAAATCATGTGAGAAAAGGCTTTATCATTGATCTCCTCATAATACCCATAAGTCCTAATATTTTAGTCTTACTCTGGGGCGTTAAAATGTTCATCAGGAACATATTGAAGAAGTTTTATTAATTCTTTATATCATTGTATATTCACTGACAAATTTAACAGTTCTAGCTAGAATGCTTTCAATTCTATATTTTGGGGAAAGATTAGATTTGACAGCTCTTTCATCCTCTGGTTTCTGTTTTTAAAAATTGTTGTTAGCTGGGTAACTCTTCAATCATCCAATAAGGAGGAAGATTTTAATAAGTAATGTATTTTATTTAATCATTCTCCTATTTCCTACTGCAGTTATTGAAGAACTGGCCTCTCAAATGAAAATCCTTTGAACTCAATAATGTCTTACAATTTAATTTGCTGATCAATTCTAAAACCTCTTTGCTGCTATTAATAACTGACAAAGCTCTATCATCTATATCCAGGTGAGAGGAATGTCAATGAAACTATCTCTTGCTTTCTAAAAAAAACATCATACCAGATGCTTACAATTTAACTTTTAGCATATTATCTCTACCTATTGTCAAAGTTCCAACTAATGAAACCAAATAAAGCAGAACTCCAAGGCTTAAAGTTTCCTCAAATAACATGTTTATTAGATACTTAATATTGGCAAGGTCAAAAGTGAAACCAACTCTAAATTTTTCCCTAGAGATTTAAAATAACTAAATGCAACATTCCCCTCCCCTCTATTTGCTATAAAACATGCTACTCAATGAAAGTAATTGGCGGGCTCTGCAACTCGTCTTTGCTCCTCCTTCCAGCACCTCTGGGAATGACCTTGGTTCCCATGGGACCGCTCTGTGTTTAGTCTAGCATTCTTTATTTTCTTTCCCCCATCCCCTCCAACCTATGTGGCAACTTAGAACGACACAGATGGATTCAACTAGGCTCGTTTCAGGAGTTGGCACCTATCTGGAGAGTCAAACATACAGTGGCATTGAAAAATCTATATAAAATTTGAATAGGAATGATAGCATGGTTGTCCATAAGATACAGTACAAGTAGCCCTCAACTTATGACTGTAATTGAACCCACAATTTTGGGTATAAGTCATAAAGGTCAAAAAGTGGGTCACCACGAGTGCACCCAATTTTACAACTTTTTTGCGGCAGTCATCAATTGAACATTTATTAATTTATTAATTCTCTCTCCATCACCTTTACAGCCCAAGAACATCGGGAGGTTTCGTTTGAGTCTCTTGTTCTGCCCACTATGCAGCTGTGGGTTATGTTGTCTCTTATCTAAATGTTCCCTAGCCAGCATAATCCTGAAATTATTTCCATTTCATATTATGCTTATACTTTTTCCACTTTCTGAAAAGTTAAACTTGTAGTCCATTTGTGGCTGTAACAAGGCAACATTTAATTACCAGCTACTGGATATTTTCTACTGAGCATACTAAGAGCATAAGCAAATAGATATTCTCTTATTAATTGGCTAAGAAATGTTGCAAAATTTGGCATCCTAAACATTTAACATCAGCAATCTCTTTCCTGTTTTATCTACTGCTGGGGTACAATTTATTATTTCTGCATTTGCTTCAATCCAAAACTGGTTACTAAATTCTAGGAGGAAGTATGAAGGAAACTGCAAGTAGAAAGCTTCAAGATGGCAATCGGTTAATATCTTTTGCACTTTAGATCCTGCCACTACGTGATTTCTCCTTGTCTTTCTTCCCAGCAGATAGCATCTTTCTCATGTCCGCCATTTTGATGAGCGTCTGCAGTGCCAGACAATATTTGGTGAATTTTCATTCGGTGAACTGATGTGTTGTAGAAATAGCAGAAGGGCAGGAAAAGAAAGATGCATCTTACAATTTCCCAGCTGATATACCAGCCATGCAGATAAAGACCCCAGAAAGGCTGTGTTAGAACTAGCAGTGTGAATACAAAACAGAACAGTGAAAAGGAAAGAAAGGAAAATAGTGGTTCTGATCATGAAATTACATTGTTGTTCCAGCCTCAGAAGGTCCTCTCCAGTGTCTTGCTGGCTCCTTTCCCTTTCATTTATTAATCTCCTTAATGCACTGAACAAACAGACTTTAGAATTATAAAACAGGCAGTAGGACCTGTCATTCCTCTGGCCTATGTTTTAGGCTTCATGCACCCAATTGCACATAGGCACACATATACACATTTACTCGTACAATTACTGATTCAGGAAAAAAGGTCAGCTTGACAGGAAGGTGATCTCATGGCATGTAACAAACTTCCATTAAAATAAAAAAAGATATGTGAGTTGGATAAGAAAAAAAAATTAAACCTATTAAAATAATGTGAATGTTTTTTTGACGGGATAACAAATCAGAAGTCATTCTGTAATTTTCCTTGCCCCAAACCTTCAGTTGGATAATATTTTATAAGAGCCAATAAAATAACATTCTTAGGTTTCTCTTTGATTGACCCAAATAAAGGTATTATGACCCAATAATCAACTAATTAATTAAACTAAGCATTTAGATTTTTAGAAAGCTTGAATAAATGCAAGTAAATATATAATTTTGTATTTAAAATATCAGGCTATTCTACAGATTAATGTAAAGATGACTGAGATATTTATAGGGTTACCACTATACGCTAAACAATAATTTTCATCATGGTTTGAGTAATTCATAATAGATAAAATATCTACACAGTCCCCACACATCGTGGACATAAACTGTTTAACTTCTTGCCTCAAGACGATGCTACAGGGCACTGCACGCCAAAACAACTAGATCCCCCATACCATCACTCTGCTAAATAACTAATTCCCACAACATTGTTTTATGCCCTGGGATGTCAAACCACCTAATAGGGCTGTATTACTACTATCCTTTTCATCTTTCCTATTACCTATTTCCTTAGCTTCTTATGACTATAACTTTGTTGTTTGTATCTTATGATTTATGTTGATTGCTTATTTAGTATCTTATGACTATCACTGAGTGTTGTATCTTATGATTTATGATGATTGTATTTTATGATTATGATCATGATTTATCACTTCTTGTTGTATGTACACTGACAGCTTATGCACTAGAGGCAAATTCCTTGTGTGTCCAATCACACTTGGCCAATAAAGAATTCTATTCTATTCTATTCTATTCTATTCTATTCTATTCATTTTTTTCACATAGCATGCTAAAGCAAAACCAGTCTATTGTTATTTATGAATTCAGCCAACACGCAGAAAGTCATTTCAACATTTGATATTTCCTTTCAGATTTTAAACATTTTTCCCTCTTCTGTGGGATTTCAGTTTGACTTATATTAAGTATTTGGTGGAAAAAAATAATAGATGTTTTTACTTAACACAAATGCTGTGACCATGGCCTTTTATAAGCTAAAGCCCCCTTTATTAAATTGGTTAAATCATCCTTTCCAATTTGCCTTCTCCAGATATAGCAAACTATTAGACGTACTAAATGAAGTTAACTGGCATTGTATTCTCAAATGTTTGGAAGGCATCAACTTGTCTCTGAAATAAGCAGAAATAGACAAGATTGATTTGCAATCAGTTGAAATAATTAGCTATTAAACTGAAAGGGAGTTTATGTTATGTTATGTTATATCTGTACACAGGTCTCAAGTCTGAGCATAAAACAGAATAAAAAAAAGATTTCTCCATCAGGTTTATTTCATGCTGCACCACGGTTTCTTTCAATCACGGGTGTCTGAACAGGTCACTGTGACCTAGTTCACACATAAGCTAACAGCAAATTAAAAATATACAGCTTAACATTACATGTGGAATCAAGTTTTTATCAACAAGCAATTATTAATGAGACTTTAGTTCTCAACACCAGTTGAACACCAATGCAAATGATAAGCAGTATCGAATGACAAACCAAAACACATTCGAACAAACTCAGGATTCTCAATTCAAAAATATAGTCTCAGTCCATCATGTTACATGTATAATAACACTTCAGCACAAACTTCTCTACTGCATTTGCTAGAGTATAATGAATGCTCTAAAAGTCAGAAGAGACATGCTCTTGCATACATACAACTGGATTTCCTCACTTGGAAGAAAGCTTTCTGTATGCAAACAAAATAGCTAAAATGGTATACATATCAACACCAATAAAAATATGGCTATGCAGCCAGCATAGTATCCATCTTAATAGATTAAAACACACAGTGTTATGGGTTAACACTTTCCTCACTTTTCATCTAGGGCCGTGGTGGCGAGGTGGCACACAGAGCCCTCTCTGTGGGCACTCGCACTGTTGCCCCAGTCCTAGGTCTTCAGCAAGGTTTTACAAAACATTTTCACTTTAGGCCTCTGCCGCCGTTTCCCCCCCCAAAAAAGGTTCAATCATCAATAAATTTCAACTTCTTGCGGGGAAAAAAAAGATCTCACAAAGTTGGAATTGATTGATTGAAATTTTTAGTCCCACCCAGTCTGCCGTTACCACCGCAGCCACGCCCACCCAATGGGCCACGCCCACCCAGCACCCGACGATACTTAAGTGGGTTTTGGGTTGCAGTTTGGGCACTTGGTCTCTAAAAGGTTCGCCATCACTGATCCAGGGAATTCCTTATTTATAATCATCTCATATGAAAAGTGAGAAGGGTAATTGCAAAAAATGTATACTCTTATGGCTAAACAGTGTTGCAACCAGATGCTTGGTCCATATCTCTCAGAAATACTAGTTAGTATAGTAGGAAATTTTGGACAAAAACTTAACATTCGGGCCCAGGTAAGCATTCTCCCAGCCACTTATTTTGCAATAAGCATGGATTGAAACTCAAGAGCCACAATAAATATTTTGATCTAATTTTCTATGAAAAAAAATCATCAGCAGATAACTAGAAAACATTTAAGGATCACTGGAATAATTCATATTTTAAAATATTCATTGGAGTGTGTGTGTGTGTGTAAATGTGGGACAGCATGTGAATGCATCTAACCTTTGTCTTTGCAGCTATTGTATGATCTCAGAAAAGGATGAGTTGCAGACAGGCCAGTGAGGAAAAGAATGGCAGACAGACCAATGTTCACACACAAACATACATGCACAAAACATACTCTGCAAAATCTTTTGATCAAATTTGAACAGCAGCGTGGATCTATATCTATTGTATGTAGCTAGGCATACTTATACCGCATTCTTATATACTGTAATATTTGTGTGATTTTTAAATATTAAAAAGTAGTATACAAATGCTGTGTTGGTTTTTTTTTAAATATCAGAACTTGTGTTTTCCTAGGTGATAAGAATAACTTACTTCTTTTGCTTATTCATCCCTATTTCCCCTACCATAGGAAATCTTAACAAGATGAAAGGATGTACATCAGTCATCTTCCATTCTTGCACATATTATAAATTAATATAAATTATTAACTCCTACTGCCACGAGTTCGATCCTAACTGGCTCAAGGTTGACTCAGCCTTCCATCCTTCTGAGGTCTGTAAAATGAGGACCCAGATTGTTGAGGGCAATTAGCTAAAGCTTTACACCACTTAGAGTGGGCTGTAAAGCATTATGAAATAGTATATAAGTGCAAATGCTATTACTATATAGCACTATGGTGTGTAGTGCTATTGCTATATACACAGAAACCTAAGCATGCACTAAATAGGGACCTGTGGAAACAGTCTGTCACAGCCTTCCAATTGGTATATATTCACACTACACATTTAGATATTTAAGCTCTAACTTCAAATACCTTAACTTTACAATACATATATGCAGTGGTATTTTATAAACATTTATTCTTAGTTGTTTCCATCACATTTTCTACCCAACAGCCCTTCCCGTCACAACCACATTTTAAGCTTTATAGAGATAGAGATATCCTGTTGAACCCTTGAAGATTACACAAAGTTACACAAAGCAAAGTAATATAAACTTCAATGCCACAGGCACAAACATAACTTGTTTAAACTTGACTTCCAGATACCAGCCTTTATAAGCTGTTCCAGTCCTGTGGGCACTACATAGTACCATAAATATGACACAAATGCCATATTTATACCTCATGGTATACCTACTTGGCTGTCTTAACAAGGATAGAAGTGAAACAGTAGCAATGTGAAATAGATTCCTCTAAATTAGCTAACCAGGTTTGCTTTTAGCAACAACTGTGTGCTGAGAACATGTGTGGTGCTTGTATGTTATTATTATGTTGGGCAATAACATGCCAGTGAACTCCACAATGCAGGATTTTAGATGGCTCTTTATGAAATCATCCTTAACGGCAAGCTGGTTTCGCTCTCCATTTGGGATACCTCATATTCCCCAATGGGCTGTTGTGTGGCGGGGGCTCTCAACTCCTACTATATTCCAGTTGCATTCCAAGGCCAGGATCCCAAAACATAGCCAGACTTGGTGACAGACTTTCTTTTAAAGTCACTTATGCAGCCCATCAGCCATATGATGACTGCTCTCTGCTCCAGCTGTCTTATTGTTCTCGGCTGATATTTCTAACAGTTTGATGATTGGCATTTACACCAACAGAAATGGAAGGTGCTATGGTCTCACAAGCTGGATGCTTACAGATTAGTAATAAATTGAAATCAGTACCTGAAGTGTCCTTTCCCAGCCATTACAAAGTGATGCTTTCAAAGATGTGACTATTCAGTTAACTAACTTGGAGTAGAAGAGGGAGACATTCCTTACTCAATGATATTATGCCAGCCCCACCAGGTAGACCACAACAGGAAACCAACCAAGACTGGAAATACCTTTCTTGACATTTGCTATAATAACAAAATCTTACAATCTAATTGTGAAGTTCCCCATCCTATATCCACCCCCTTCTAATATCCCAGTGAGTCAGGCAGTGTTTGCCTGAATCAGTTCAAAATATTATCTTCTTTTTCAGGGCTTAAAAATGCTTCATTCCCCTTTGTCTAGGAAACAATTCTTGCATATTTCCATCAAGGTCATCTTCCTTACTCTCTGCATATTAAAACCATTAGATTGCTGTTCACTAAAGATGAAATGCAGGATAACTGTCTAGAATCTTGTCATGTGAGGGATCCTTCATGCTCTCTGAGCTTGGTTGTTTTCTTGCAGATGTTTCTTCACCCAAACTAGGTAGTGCACCGATGATGTTACCTAGTGTGAGTAACAAAATGCCAGCAAGAAAACAACCAAGCTCAGAGAACCCCAAGGTCCCTTCATGTCAACCCTGAGCTACAAATATTCTCCTTTATCAGTATCTTGTTATGTATATGTCCATGAACAACAGGGTCTATTTTTAAGAATACCTTAAATCCACCATTGACAGAAATTGATATAACTAGGATTAGTTGAAAAAACTTTATTACAGCCTAAAAGCAGCAAAGTGTTTCTTTTACAAAAAGGGAATATTGTCCATCATCTTAAAATGTCTCACTTTTTAAAAACCATAAGGCAGTTCCAAATATTTATTTTAGGTTTAAATACAGGTTGCTGTATGTGAGACAGATAGAATTATTCCATTTTGAAAAACCTTTTCATGCTCTTCTCTTCTTTTCCGTTCAAGAAAACAAGCAGTATGGAATCAATGTTTTCCTTAGGTTTGTCGTTCTATAAGGAAAAAGAATCCATTTATCCCAGCTGATCGCAGTAATGTTATAGATTCTACCAGCAAATATGAAACACTAAAATAAATTAAAACACTACTTTACAAATTAAGTTCACCATTGCCATAAATGGGAAAGTTAAAGTTAGAGCTTAGGATGGCCTGTGGATAGAAAATCTGCTGTACACTCTGACTCCATGATCAGACCCATAACACCTCAAATATAGAAGAGATATGAAACCCTGTTACAAAAGGGGAAAGCTGCAAATTAAGAACTGGAAATCTGGAGAGGTTATCTCTGCAGCCTAGTGATTGGTGCTGGATTTCCTTTCCTCCTTATACCCTGGTAAACTAGAGCAGGGCTTTTCAACCTTTTCACCCATTGTACCACTTTTAGAATATAGCAACATCCGAGTACCACCAGTCGCCTAGCAAGGTGTCAAAAACTTGATGACCAAAAAAATAAAAATAAAAAAAATGATAAAGTACAGGTAGTCCTTGACTTACAACAGTTTGCTTAATGACTGTTCGAAGTTACAATGGCACTGAAAAAAGTGCCCCCCAAGCCACAGCCGAGCAAGACACCTGCCTGCCCGGCCGCACTCTTCCTCCTGTCCGAGGTTTTCATTGTTGTGAGCATTTCTGTTCAGGATTGGCAGCAGGGATGGGGTGGGGGGGATTGGTTTTTATTCCACCCATCTGCTGGGTGGTTGCAGCAGGTTTTGGACACTTCACATGACCCTGGGACACTGTGACCATCATAAATATGAATCAGTTGCCAAGCATCTGAATGTAAATCACAAGACCCTGGAGATGCTGCAACATTCCAGCTGATTGGTGCTTCTTCAGGGCTCAGCAGAAGCGCCAGGATCAGCGCTGAGCTCCAGCTGGAGCCTAGCGCTGATCCTGGCGCTTCCGCTGAGCCTTGACAGCCCTGCAGCTCCAACCGTCTCTTGCTCAGGCTTGTGCGGTGCTGCCACCGGTTCAGCTCATTCCCCTCCCCCGCTACCACTTTTCTAGGATGGTCGCGTACCACCTGCCAGGTGCCAATGTACCACAAGTGGTACCTGTACCACTGGTTGAAAATCCCTGAACGAGAGAGACATTTGTCTAATCTATGTTTTCTCGCTGCCCTGGAGTTAAAACATGCTTCATGCCTAAGAGGGTTTCCTGCTTGAGCAAGAGGTTGGACTAGAAGACCGCCAAGGTCCCTTCCAGATCTGTTATTCTGACTTCTAATGGTGCTGGATTTCCTTTCCTTCTTATACCCTGGTAAACTAGAGAGACATTTGTCTAATCTGCTTCTCAGTGTCATCTTGCTGCTCTGGATCTAAAACATGATTGACACCTAAGAGGGTCTCCTGCTTGAGCAGGGGGTTGGACTAGAAGACCTCCAAGGTCCCTTCCGACTCTGTTATTCTGTTCTGACTGGCACAGGCAGATCAACATAACAGCAGCAAAAGGCACTGTTCCGTTCCAGCTTTACAGCTTGGGTTCCAAAGAACTCCCTGATGGTTTGTGTTCCTGTTCTTCTTTGACAAAACAGATTTCAATGCAGTATCATAAAATGAATGCTGCAAAAGCTCCTTTAAACATCTGGGTGACACTGGCTGGAGTAATTGCAGCAAATTTAAATACAAACTTCAAATCTGCTGGAATTGTTGACCTACTTCTATTGATTCTGGATAATTTAATCAAGTGTGAAAAATCAAGAGCACAGAAGGAAAGCACAAAGGTTGCACGAAAAGGGGTTCAAAATTCAATTCTGAGCATCTTCAGTTCAAAAGATCAGGAGATATTTAGGAAACTGAGACCCTAACAGGTCAGTGCCAATTACAGTGCTGTGTAGACAGTTCTATGTCAACACAGTGTAGCATCCTATATACACATTCATCAATATTCAAACCTACCAGTAGTGATTTTCATTAGGTATAGCACTTCAAACATCAGATAAAGGCTCACATGATAAAACATTGAAACTTGCACTGATACTTAGACTGGGTTAACATTGTAAGCTAAGCCATGATTTCTGTGATCATAGTTTGCTGAATATTTCTACTTCTGCCTTAGCCATGAATGCCAGCTGGGTACCTTAGCCCAGTCACTCTCTCTCAGCCCAACTCACCACACAGGGTTGTTCTGGGGACAATAGAAGAAGGAAAGTATGTTGGATATGTTCACTACCTTGAGTTATTTGTAAAAATAATAAAGGTGGGATACAAACAAACAAGCAAGCAAACAAACATACCACAATTGTGTCTAACATGTCTAAGACAAAATGAAACAAATCACATTAATACATGCTATAATGGGTAAAAAACCCCAGCACATTGCAGATAGGGGTGCACTACAAAATAGCCTTCTTCAATTGGGGCATTAGTGTATTAATTTCAACTCCCAGGGTTTTCAGCAATGGTTGTCTAGCTAGGAAATTCAGAGAGATGAGATTCATTTTTCTCTAAATTAGGAAACACTACTAGACATTTCTCTTCAATATCACATTTTCTCTGTAGTTAGAATTTTGTTTAAGGAGAAGCATTAAATCACATGAGATCAGTAGCACAGTATGACATATTTCAGCCCTGACATTTGGCCTCATAATACAATCTACTTTATTCTCAGTGCTATGTCATCATGAAGCTGACTGTTATCCAATGTTCTTCCTCCATCATTTTTCAACAGATCCGGTGCCTATGTGGCTTACAGACATCAGCAAATGTGACAAGACATATTGATGTTTCAATCACAATCCCATAAGACCCATGCTTGATAAATGAATATATCTGTCAAGCTGATTTTTATCCAAACCTATTAAAGGATGTTTCATTTGAAATTCCTGTGTTAGTTCAACTGCTGATTTTGCATTGCCTTCTGAAGACTAGCAGTAACTTAAACAATTATAGCTGACTAGCCTTATATGTGAAGGACATTTACCTCTTAAAGTTGCTATTAACATCAAAGTATTGCTACATCGCATATATGTTATAATTACATATTCCTTCTTTATGAATTCCCTTATAGCTGCCAATCTCTTACTTCCATTCCTGTGTAGTTTTCAGAAGAAACTAATAACAGAGTTGGAAGGACCTTAAAGGTCTTCTAGCCCAACCACCTGCTCAAGCAAGAAACCCTATACCAGTGATGGCGAACCTTTTAGAGACCGAGAGCCCAAACTGCAACCCAAAACCCACTTATGTATCATCGGGTGCAGGGTGGGCATGGCCCATTGGGTGGGCGTTGCCCATTGGGTGGGTGTGGCTTCGGTGATAATGGCAACCTGGGTGGGAACTTCAATCAATCAATTCCAACTTTGCGAGATCTTTTTTTTCCCCACGAGAAGTTGAAAGTGATTGATTGATCGAACCTCTTTTTTTTGCACACGGCGGCGGAGGCCTAAAGCGAAAAGGTTTTATAAAACCCAGCTGAAGGCCTAGGACTGGGGTGACGGCGCCCGTGCCCACAGAGAGGGCTCTGC
Source organism: Protobothrops mucrosquamatus (assembly GCF_001527695.2). Classification (NCBI taxonomy): domain Eukaryota; kingdom Metazoa; phylum Chordata; class Lepidosauria; order Squamata; family Viperidae; genus Protobothrops; species Protobothrops mucrosquamatus. The sequence goes on from NW_015387558.1 coordinate 32,002, forward strand.
GTGCCAACTGTGGCACACGTGCCATAGGTTCGCCACACGGCCCTATACCATTTCAGACAAATGATTATCTTCTTAAAAACCTGCTGTGTTGGAGGACCCACAATTTCCGGAGGCAAGGTGTTCCACTGATTAATTGTTCACACTGTCAGGAAAATTCTCCTTGCTCTAGGTTGGTTCTCTCCTTGATTAATTTCCATCCACTGCTTCTTGTCCTGGCTTCAGGTGTTTTGGAGAATAGCTTGACTCCCTCTCAAATATTGGAATACTATCATGTCACCCCTAGTCCTTCTTTTTATTAAACTAGACATACCTAATTCCTGCAACCATTAAGATAAAAAAATGTGGGTTAGGATTTAAGATAGAAAAATTGGGTTAGGATAGAAAAATGTGGGTTAAAATAGAAAAATGTGGGTTAGACAGCATCACCACCAGATGGATTCATAGTGGCTGACTGGCCATACTCAGCGTGTGGTCCTCCAATGTTCCAATATCTCAGGGGTTGCCACAAAGAAGAGGGAATCAAGCTATTCTCCAAAGTGCAAGACAAGAAGCAACAGGTGGAAGCTAACCAAAGAGAGAAGCAACCTAGAACTAAGGAGAAACTTCCTGACAGTTAGAACAATTAACCAGTGGAACAACCTGCCTTCAGAAGCGGTGAATGCTCCAACACTGGAAGTTTTAAGAAGAGCCTGGACAGCCATTTGTCTGAAATGGTATAGGGTTTCCTGCCTGAGCAGGGGATTGGACTAGATGACTTCCAAGGTTGTTGTTGTTGTTGTTGTTGTTGTTGTTATTCATATGTTTTAGTCTCCAGTCCACTAATCATCTTTGTTGTTCTTCTCTGTACTCTTTCTAGAATCTCATCATCTTTTTTATATCGTGGCAACCAAGGTTGGATCCGTCTGGTAAGTGTGGTCTTACCAAGGCATTATAAAGTGGTATAATAAAGGGCTTACCCCAAACTTGACGCAAGTTTGAATATTAAAATTTATACTGAATTTTCTATTTTCCAATTTCCCGCCCAAAATATATTGATTTAATACAGCTATATTTCAGGAATTATTTCCAACCAACTACCAATCACAATTCTCAGACTTAATAGAATGGTTACAAAGTAGATGGCTTTTCCTTATCACAAGGCCAATATCTGAAACGCCCATCACTGATGGTCAAGGGTATAATAGATGTCACTGAAACAGAAGAAAGCAAGCTGATAATAGATCTCTCCATTAGCAAAAAGGGAGAAAGATGGAAACTGGTATCCTGTGACTGAACTACATTTTTAATTAACAGAGACAGGCTTCTTAAACAAGCTAGTTCTTCCTAGGAACTCTCCCGAACAACGAGATAACAAACTTCTCACTCTAATACCAGTTAGATAACTATTTCCCACTTTTGTCTTAATATCTGGTAGAAACGTAAAAAGCTAGCCAGAGCTCATTAATATGTAACTTTCCCTTGGGAAAACTCTGGGAGAAGAGAGAAATTGCCCAACGATAGCAATCACTTTTAGAGTCAATTCCATGGAATTCCTTCCTTGTAACTACCTGAAATCGCCATAGCCAATTGGGGTAGGAATTGTCTGATATAAGTATTAGGACTTTATAAAAGAAACTTTTATTCATTTATAAAAGAAACTTTTATTAATTTTATTTATTCAACTAGCTGTACCCGGCCACGCGTTGCTGTGGCTCAGTCTGGTTAAATGGAAAAGAAGTGTGTTGCTTTTACGTCCAACAGATGGCACTGTTTTTCAAAAAAAGCATGTTTTTACCTGTCACAGGTGTGACATCTATATAATATAGGTATATAAAAACATGCGCATATTCGAATGCAACGTTGTGTCAAAATTTCAAAGCAATCGGTGAAGAACTTTCAGAGATTTAAGATTTTGAACAAACAAACATTTTCATTTTTAAATATAATATAATATAATATAATATAATATAATATAATATAATATAATATAATATAATATAATATAATATAATATAATATAATATAATATAATATAATATAATATAATATAATATAATATAATAATATAATATAATATAATATAATATAATATAATATAATATATTCAAAAGAAGAAATATAGATGTTGGTGTCCTCCTTCATAGTCACATTCTTTGGTATCTAACCTGAGAATGTTAAAGCTGAAAGCACCCGGCCATTCTGTGCTTAGCTCTGGTGGAAGAAAGAGGCACAAGGTATCTGAATATTAGCTTTTCTTAATTGCTTATCCATAACAACATGCTCTCCTCCAATCATTGATCAGATAATGAATATCATGTTAATAAAGTCAGCGAGGATAAGATTTGCAGTAAAAATGGTTAATTACATTAAATGTTGTTGTCTATGGAGGTTTTCAGTCATCCAGGTCATGGTTGTCCCAAAGGTACTTTTTCAAGAGGCAACTGGACTTTCTTGTTTTTCTTTGAAGATGTTTCGCTTCTCATCCAAGAAGCTTCTTCAGCTCCCCACTATCCAGTCAGAGCAACTTCGGGATTACATTTTTTTCTATCTCTTGCATACAAACCTCCCATTATGTGTCATAGAAATTATCATATTAATCATATTCCAAAACAATTGAAGAATGTTTGTATACTTATATCATTACATTATTGTCTTTCTCCAATCCAGAAAAAAAAGTAAAATGCACAGTGCAATGAACATTTCAACAAGAAATAAAAGAAGGTGAAAAGCTATTCAATTTCAACACTCTAGTCACAAAATTGAGATCTTAGTTTCTGTTCTGACATTTACTTTGGTTAAAAAAAATAAGAGACACCCATGCACATGTTAAGTATTTATATTCATTGACAGCAGTATAATGGACCTCACAGCTGCTTTTTTAGCATAATGACAAGCCAAGCATATTAAAAAGAAATGCTTGAAACAACCACCAGAATATGTAACCTGCTTCACAAAATGTCCTGAGCCATGTCTTTTTGGCTGGAAACATTGTGTGAATGTAGTCAGTGGTATCTATTTAAGCAAATCGTTGCCTACCCCTGGACCAGTCACTAGTGTGATGTGTGTATTCAGACACCAAACTCACTGATTCAATCAATCACCTCTCATCCCAGAAGAAAAAAAATGACTGTTGCACAAACATGTAGAAACACTGTCTCATGTTTCATAAAGAACATGTTCACGCAGAAGGTAAAAACATATTTATGACCATGTCTGACAACAGAAATTGTAATCAGAAGCTCCAAGTTAAATCAAGATGGATTTAAAGAGTTATGAGGGTTTCATCTTGTAGTCATGATGTTTTTTTTCAAAGCAAACAAAAAACATAAACTAGCTTAACCACTAAAAGTGACAGAACGTGTAGGTATGCTGTAAAAAGAAATAACTAGGTACAAAAATAGCTAAAAAAAGAAGCTAATACATTTGACAGATGCAACACTCTAGGGCAGGGGTGTCAAACTCAATTTCATTGAGGGCCGCATCAGCATTGCGGTTGCCCTTGGGGGACCGGGTGGGTGTGGCCAGGGTGGGTGCAGCCTACTGGGTGAGTGTGGATGGAGTAGGTGTGGCCTACTGGGTGGGCATGGCCAGTTCTACATCGTTTGCATCAAGGGTGCCTGTGGGGGCCTGGGCAGGAGTGGAACAGATCTGAGGGTCTCTGGCAGAAGGGGGTGGGACCGGGGCAAGCGCCAAGGCATGGTCCATTTCTTCATTCCTCACAAAGGGTGACACCTCCCCAGCATGCACCCAGGGGGTGGGGCCGACGGGGCAGGGTCTGGTTCCTCGCTGTTTCTAGACGGCCTTGTGGAGCTAAGACTGAATGCATTTCAGCATAGATGGCCACCACAAAATTGTACATTGACTCCCGGCCGGCCTGGGCCAGGGCCAAGGCAGTGAGGGCCGTTCCCTCACTGTTTCCAGGATGGCTTCGTGGGCCACATGAAACCACTTCGCGGGCTGCATCCGGCCCCTGGGCCTTGTGTTTGACATGTCTGCTCTAGGGCAGTGCTTTTCAATGTTGGCAACTTTATGGTGCGTGATGTTCAGTTCCCAGAATTCCCCAGCCAGCAAGGGGAAACACTGCTCTAAAATGTTTTCCTCCATACACTAAATACAGTTTTCTGCAAATACCTTTGCTACAATTGAAATGATTTTAAACTCATCTGCATTTGCTCATTTCCTCCTGTTGATTTTTATAATTTCTCCTGGTGTCTTCTGGGCAACCAAACTGAGAAAGGTGTAACACAGAGTCATTTCCGGACAAACTCAGTTATTTAGTAGAGCATTTCCGTTTGTGTATCATATTTAAAATAGACATAAGAAAACAAGCATAAGTGATGCACTGCTGTTGCTCAAAAGCAACAGAATGTTTCTTATTTTCATTCAATACACCAAAATAATTATTTTATTTTATTTTATTAAACATCAAGATTAGAATGCCCACATCGATCTATTCTCTGGCAAGCAACATAGACTGTTTGTAGCCTAAACTGTTGCCATCTATCCCCTTCTTGGCCAGGGAACAAATATGACACACAAGGATTATATAAAACAGGGAAGCACATGCGTATGGATTTTTCACTCGTGTTCTCTGCTGCCCCCTGCCAATCCAGAATAGTGAGACTTAGCACTGATTTAAAGGGATACCACACACGATTGTTTAGCAGACACTGACTAATTACAGATCTGGCTGTGTCTGGCAGCATGCCAGGCGTCTATACTTATGTGCAGAATGACTGTTTTGTCAGTTGGTGTGCTTTTCTCAAATGGATACTAAATATGTGGTTTAAACCTGCAGGTGTGCAGGACAGCCTCATTGATGTACTGTAGCTGACTACTTCTTGGGGTTCCATCATTGTTAGTCTTCGTTAGATCTAGAACTTAAACCCAATCATGTAGAGTTAAATATTAGGCATTTTAAATATGGAAGACATTTATTTCTTACTGTGCTACTCAGTTTCACAAAGTCATCAGATTTCAGCTTACTTTACAATGTTTTGTCCAGCAATTTTTTTTATATACACCTCATAATAAGCAAATGCAAACATCCTAAGTTGTTCTTCAGTTTCCATGAATGGCTATGATCACTCATTAACTACAAGCAAAATAATCTGTCTTACAATGCCTCAGTGTGCGTGTTTGTGTGTGCGTTAACAGATTTTAACAGTCTTAACCAACTATATCAGTGATGGTGAACTTTTTAGAGACCAAGTGCCCAAACTGCAACCCAAAACCCACTTATGCATCGTCGGGTACCGGGTGGGTGTGGCCCATTGGGTGGGTGTGGCTGCAATGGTAACAGCAGACTGGGTGGGACTAAAAAGTTCAATCAATCAATTCCAACTTTGCAAGATCTTTTTTTTCCCCGCGAGAAGTTGAAATTGACTGATTGATTGAACCTTTTTTTTTTGTACACGGCAGCAGAGGCCTAAAGCAAAAAGGTTTTATAAAACCCAGCTGAAGGCCTAGGACTGGGGCGATGGCGCACGTGCCCACAGAGAGGGCTCTGAGTGCCGCCTCTGGCACCCGTGCCATAGATTCACCACCACTGAACTATATAGATAATTGGTGAAAGTTCCTGGAATTGTAAACCCAATATATTTGGAAGACGACGACAACAGATTTGGAAAGGATAACATTTTCTATCTGCATAATTTATTTATCTTACTCTAATCTATGTCCAATATAGACAGTTACATATCTGAGTTAAGAACAAGTTCCATCTTAACTCAAATTTGTCTTTAATTCAGATTTGTATGTAAATCAGAATTTATACTTAGGAACAGACTGCCCTTTTACTAAAAATGACGGATGGCATTCTCTTTCTTAACAAACTGCTGAAGACATGCGATGTTTTCATGACCCATTGAAAACTACTGAAAAGAGTTAAAAATGGTGGTTTGAGCAGTTCATGGAACCATTACACAGCTTCAGCAGTTTATCAGCTCGAGGAAGGAGAATGCATCCCACCATTTTTAGTAATAGGTAGCTCATTCATAAGTAGAAATTGTCTATAAGTCAGACATTTTTAACCCAGGGACTACCTGTATAAAATTTCTAAATTATGCAGAGTTTAAAAATTAAGTCAAACCAAAAATATACCTACTGCCCTAATAGCATATGACAGAGTGCTTTTAATTTGAAAAGCTTTGTAATTTGGGAACGGCAGAGGAAAGGACAGATTAGAAATGATCCATGGTAGATTCCAAAAGCATTAATCTAATTGTAAAATATTTCTGCATTGCCAATCAGGCTTTGCTTCTAAATAAAGAACCAACCTTATGGGAATTGAATCTGAAAACAGTCCCATAGCTGTTGTTGTCATGCTGCCATGACACTGTGGTGGTCCAACCTGCCTACTTTACGTCAATAGAGGAAATATAGGTGTGTGCACATTCACACCACTCCACTATGCTTTACAGAAGGCTCAAACATTTGGGCATGCAAATGTTCATATTTTATATTTGTAAATCATTCATTTTAGAGATTGATTTCTAAGTGGAAGCAGGAGGTTAAATTAATATATAGTGAATTACTTTATAAGAATTTCCAATGAAGTAATTATTATTTTTTTTGCAGCAAACACAAGTTTTGGGGCATTTTAAAGATTATCAGATTATTGCCTGTTTTGATGAATCATAATTCATTTCATCATGTGAAAACTTTTGTGATAATTCATGTGTTAATCTCTAAAGTACTGGGAGACTATTTGTTCTGCTTTTTAGAGGTTTTGAATTGTCATGCTGAAAGTGCCCAACTGAAATCAGATTTGTCTTGTGGGAGATCCATATATAAGTAGTATATAGGCATGCATACACATTCTACAAGAAGAGAACAAAATCAAAATATCATGTAGTGCACAATTCTTTTCCTATGTAACTAATTAGTTCTCTGATTCTCACACCTAGGAAAAGTATATTGTATACAGTAACTATATTGTAAAGAAGCAACACATTGAGAAAAAAAATCTTCAAGGTCAGGAAATCAACAGTTACACAGGACTTAACGCTATGGAATGACACATATACAGAACAGGAATAACAGGGAAGGGACCTTGGAGGTCTTCTAGTCCAACCACCTGCTCAACCACCCTATATCATTTCAGACAAACGATTGTCCAATCTCTTCTTAAAAACCTCCAGTGTTGGAGCACCCACAACCTCTGGAGGCAAGTCATTCCACTGATCAATTGTTTTAACTGCCAGGAAAGTTCTCCTTAGTTCTAGGTTGCTTCTCTCAATGATTAGTTTTCATCCATTGCTTCTTGTCCTGCCTCCAGGTAGTTTGGAGAATAGGTTGACTTCTTCTTCTCTGTGACAGCCCTTTAGATATTGGAACGCTGCTATCATGTCACCCCATCCTTCTTTTAATTAAATTAGATATACCCAATTCCTACAATCATTCTTCATATATTTTAGTTTCCAGTTCCCTAATCATCTTTGTTACACTTCTCTGCACTCTTTCTAGAGTTTCAACATCTTTTTTATATTGTGGCAACCAAAACTGGATGCAATATTCCAAGTATGGTCTTACCAAGGCATTATAAAGTGGTATTAACACTTCGCATGATCTTGATTTTATCCCTCTGTTAATTCAACCCAGGACTGCATTGGTTGAGGAGTCCAATATCCATTAGGATTACCTGCCAGTAATTGCTTTGAGTTCTTGGAAGTTCATCCTTGTGTTATTAGTGATAGCATCTAGTCACCTTATTTTCTGGTTGCCTCTTTTTTTAATTGCTTTTTAATTTTGTAAGCATCAAAGTCTTTTCATACAACTTCATTCGTTCGTTCATTCATTCATTCATTTTCTATAGCCACCCATCTCAAACAAGTGACTTTGGGCAACAAACAATCATAAAATCAATGAAAACCAAGTACAAACATTATATCAGTCCAAAATATTTATGATTTAAGATTCCTGATCAGTGCAAAGCTGAATGCCTCTAATACCAGGAGCAATAAATAGTAATTATAACTAGGAGCCTTTGACAGCCTGATTCTCCTTGTCCAATTCAAAATAATTCTGGAGTCATTAAGGAAATTGTTTTGCTTCAGGTTAAGTTCAATTCATAGGCACATGTGCAAATCAGAAAGGAAGCTCATTATATATAGTAGCATGTGAACCTATTAAATTGGGACTTAGACTGCAGATTCAAGTTCAAGCATGAATATGTATGAAGTATCTTTCTGAGCTCTACTGATTCAGAATTCCTTTTTTTTTTTTTAATTTGGAGCTTTCAGAAAATTAAACATGCATCGTTCGGGAAGTTGCACAAAATCTTTTGGTTATCAAAATGTTTCTAGGGATAAATCTAAACAACATTTTATGGAGGTGCAATTTGTTAAGGATGCATTGAATCCAGTATCAGAAAATTCTGTATGAAATTACAAAGATGAAATTTACCACTGAGAGAGCTGACTCACAGCCAGCATTCTCAGTTGTACTAGAAAAAACAAACCAGAAGCCAAGCTAGAGGTCAAAGGCAAAAACCACACAAAATCTGAGAACAAGCCAGCAGAAAAGAACAAAGAGTAACCAATCTATAGCTATTATATCAATGATTCCTGGAATAAGACGTCATACCAATGGCCAATCTGGCTGAGCAATGCACTCCAACAACTGAAATAAAGAGATCTATTGACTTTCAGATGCACAAAACTGGTCAGACAGAAAACCATCGACAGTACACTATCGACAGTCTTACGATCACAATTGAGCCCCAAATTTCTATTGCTAAATGAGACAGTTGTTAAATGATTTCCTTTCATTTTACCACCTTTCTTCCCACAGTTGTTAATTGAATCACTGCCGTTATTAAGAGAATCTGGTTTCTCTGTTGACTGGGCTGTTCAGAGGGTCACAAGAGGTGATCACATGACCTTGGGGCACGGCAACTATCATAAATACACAACAATTGGCAAGACTCTGGGGATGCTGCAATGGTTTTTCAGGACCATGTAACTTTAAATCAGTGGTTCTCAACCTGTGGGTCGGGACCCCATTTGGGGTCGATCGACCATTTCATGGGGGTCGCCAAGCAAGGCTGTCTGCCATTTTTTTTTGTCCGACATTTTTTTTGTCTACCATTTTTTTTCCCTTTTCCGGCGGGTGCCTTACCTCCCTTGGGCTGGGCCAGCTGGTGGTCGGCCTGCTCCGTCTCTGCCGCTTGCCAGCTACGCCTCGGCCGGTGCAGGGGGCGGAACCACGCATGCGCGGCGCTCCCGGGCAGGGAAAGTCCTTGACTTGCGACTGGTTGGGTAGTCCTCGACTTACGACCGGTTTAGTCCTCGACTTACGACCAGTTGGGGTCGCGGCATTAAAAAGGTTGAGAACCACTGCTTTAAATGGTCACTAAACGAAAGATTGTAAGTCGAGCACCACTGTACACTAGGTCAGTTACATATAAATAGAACAGGGTACCATTCTAGACCAGAGTTTGCAGTATAAAGTCACAGCTGTATGTTACTTTAATGTATTGCCTTTTAGGAAAGTAACATATTTGTTCCAAATGTATTATTTAGTCTTATTTGTAAGAATAAGAATGCTATACAAAAGGAAACACAGAGCATAACTGACTCATCTGCAGCTTTGGAACTCGTTCAGGGAAGAAGGAATTATCTGCAGGAGAAAATGCCTGAACCATTACCACATAAGCAAAATAAAGATCCATTTGTGTCTTTTTAGTTCACATTATCATCCTTCTAGGTTAACATCACTTTACACAGCCTTTGTTGGCAATAACCTAAACAAAGTATGTTCAACTGAAGGCATTCCAGACCAGTGCCAAATGTACAACTCTGCGTGCTCTGAATCACACTTTGCCCTTTGAATTCAGACCTCCGCACAGCTGTGATTTCATTATTCAGACTTATAAGCATATATAGGTAGTCCTCAACTTATGACCATTCATTTAGTGACTGTTCATAGTTACGATGGTGTTGAAAAATGTGACTTATGATGGTCCTCACACTTACAACCATTACAGTGTTCCCACGCTCGTGAGCAAAATTCAGGCTCTTGGCAAGTGGCTTGCATTTACAATAGTTGAAGCATCCTGGGGTCAAGCCCAGGAAATCAGGAGCCAAGGCAATTCAAATGAATACAGTTTAATGCATGCTAACACTCTCTATAAGAATCTGAACTGCTAGCGATCGAAGCACATTGGCAGTAGGTAAGAGTCAATGGAACTTAAGGTGGGCTGGACTTAGATTTCTTCTGGACACGAAGGGACTTGAGACTGATGATGTGCTTGACCCCTCCCTCAGGCTCAGCCTGGCCATCTCCTATATCAGGCATGTCAAACTTGCGATGTCACGTGACATCGCGCAATGTATCGGGCCGGTTTTGCCATTGCCGCCAATGGGGTGGGCGCGGCTTCCATGTGACGCATCCGGCCCGCGGACTGGCAGTTTGACACCCCTGTCCTATATCTTCCCAATCAGCTTCCAACAAGCAAACTCAACACTTAATGACCACAGCAACAAAAGGTCAAAAAATCAGGAAAGACTCACAAATGCCTTGCTTAGCAATAAAAGTGCTGGCTAAATGGTGGTTGTAAGTTAAAGACTATTTGTACCAGCATTTAAAATGATTATGGTGAACACTCACAACTTGCTCACTTCAAAATCAGAGTGGAAGAAATATCCCAGGAAAAGAGGCTTCTCTATCTCCCCCCTCCCCATATGCCTAAATGTCTTCCTGTTAGGATTTCAGAGTTGATTTGGGAATCCTGCCATTGACCTACCATATCCCTGCTAGCCATGATATTCCTGTTTATTTACATTAAGGTGCAGACTGTTTCTTCCCTGGATCTTTTTAGCTATCGATGACATTGCAAAGTCTCATCATTACCTGACTTGCAGTGTGAATTTGGCATACCAATAACACATTCTCGTATTCCACACATGGTCCAAACTACGTCAAATTAGAAGTCCAAGATGGAAAGGAAAATTGATCGTTCATGGCTTCTCACCCTATTTGCTTATGCGGTTCTGGCGGCTACCGAAGATATGTCAAAATGGAGGGAAAATGTCTGTTGCTCTTTCCCTTTTCCTCTACATTTCCAAGGTCAATAGCAAAAGAGAGATGTTCTGGGAAAATTACATTCCCCTCTCTCTGCTACTGTCATTGCTAATGCCAGAGCCCAGCAGCATTCAAACCCCCTATATTACTGAGAGAAAGATTCATAGAGGGGGAAAGAGGCAACATTCTTCCAGAAGCTTTGGGAAATAAGATGCTTTCCCCAGCACTTGTGGGGAGGAGGTTATAAAGTACTCAGTTTAAGAAAGTGGAAAAATAGTGGCAGCTCTATTAGCTGCTCCCAGACCACTACTTAAAGTAGAAGTCTCAAAGTCAGAAATTCAAGGTCACAACTCTGACACAGTATGTTTATTGTGGATATTAGAAAAATCCTCAATAAGACCTAACTATGGCAAAGAAAATGATTATTTAATATTACATGTATTAACAGCTGCAAGAATAGTATTTGCCCAATTTTGGAAAAATGAAAATCTACCATCAGACCAGATTATAATTTTGAAAATCTTAGATTGTGCAGAAATGGACAGATTAACGTTAGAGATGAAGGAGAAAGAAGACTCAATCTTTTATAAAACTTGGGGAAAATTTTATCAGTGGGTTGAAACACGTTAGAATAAGAAGAGATTTTAGAGTTTTATTATATTAAGTATTAAGGTTGATGATTGGAAATAGTTGTTATACTACCAACTATTTTAATTATTTAAAGGAATATTAGTGTTTTACCAAATGTCAGTTGTAACTATACTGATTTATTTTTATAACTGTCTAGTATTATATAAATAATAATACTTAATATGAAGACCCGGACGACAGCTTGTTCACTGAATCACGTATTTACTGTATTTATCCACACCCTGTCCCTTTTATTCCGTTTTTCCTGTACCCGTACCGATCTTACCTTTTCCCTACCCATATAAAATCTAATAAAATATATTTTTTAAAAAAAGAAAAGTCCTCAATACGAAGAAACCCAGTTACTGCAAACTCTGGGATTTGAGTCCAAAAATAACAGTCCTCTTCCTTTTCACCAAACTCTTTTCACCTGGTTTTCCAAATGAGAAACAATTTTCAACAGAGTAAGTTGTTGGAATTCTTGCATTGTTTTTGTAAGGAACCAATCTGGCATCAGCCTTACAAAGGAGACCAAACAGGAAACAGGACCAGGTGAGCTAATTTTACTTTATTGTAAGATAACATTAACAGAATCCTGCAGGTAAAGAATCGGAGAGGGGAGGCAGCTTTCTTAGCTGGCTCAGGAATTCTGGGAATTGAAGTCCATGAATCATAAAAGAGTCAAGGTTGACTACCCCTGGCCTAAAGCAAGATTGCATTAAGATTATCAGAGCTGCAATCTGGTACATGGGTGAGAAGTGAGGGTTGTAATGCAATCAAAATTTGAGGCACAGGGTTCTAGAGTCACTTGATGAAGACGCAAGATACACTCAGCAAACAATGAAAGCTAATAGCAAGCTTGTTTAAAAATCTGCCAAGCAAGGTGTCTCTCTTCAACCCACTGAGTCCTGCTTAAATTAACCACCCAGGGCACTCACGCTTCTGCCAGTTCTTAATCTTAGCTGCTCCCTGCACCACTGCTTTTGCAGCCTGAATTATCTCCACTCTACAATGTAAGTGAAAGTAGTGTGAGTTCTCGCCTCCAGAATATCTCCAGCTGTTTCCACTGTTTAAGAGTTTGCCCTCAGTTTCTCCCTTATTGGGGACTATAATTTCCCTGTCTTCTGTGAATCATGGTTTTGAAGAGGCTGTCCTGACACTATCTGGCATAACTGTGGTTGGGGAAGTCCCAGATAAAGACTGCTGCTACTTCTCTTGTGGAATGAATGTGGATCGATAGGTGGTATAGATATTTGGTCAGTTCATAACAAAGCCTGATGGCTGTCAGCCCTATTAAGTAGACCAGATCAATTTGTCACCTCCGTAAGAAGGCTAAAACTACTTTTGTTCAGATTGGCTATAATAACAGGATGTTGCAAGTCTGTTTGTGCTATACCTACTCTTCCTTCTTACTGTTCAGTGAATTGGGGAGGCATCTGCCTGAGCCACTTCAGAATGTTATCACTTTGTTTTGAATTTTAAACAACGCTTCATCCTCTATTAGCAATAGCACTTAGATTTATATACCACTTCACAGTGCTTTACAGCCGTCTCTAAGCAGTTTACAGAGTGAGCATATGGCCCCCAACAATCTGGGTCCACATTTTACCGACCTTGGAAGGATGGAAGGATGAGCCAACCTCGAGCCAGTCAGGATCAAAGAAATTGAACTCCTAGAAATGCGAGCAGAGTTAGCCTGCAGTATTGCATTCCAACAACTGCATCACTACAGCTCTATTACTCAGGTAATGTTCCCGCATATCTTCATCAAGATTATCTTCCTTAGTCTCTACAACAGTTGCCTGCATAGAGGTTCAGGGGGAGCACTTATACACTTTAAATAGTTCTTGAAAGTCAAAATGGTACCACAGTCCACACAGAAGCATGCTGTGTGAAAATGGGCCAATCACAAACGTTCAGTTCAATCTACCTGATGGATAGTTGTTGAGAAGAAAAATTTAAAGGGGGAGTCTTGCCTTGAGCTCCTAGAGGAAAAGAGATACACATCCAAAAATAAATAAATACAGTGGTGCCTTGGTAGTCATCCTTGGTTCCGATGAGTACCAAAAATGACGAGTATCAAACAAATTTTTCCCATAAGGAGTTGCAAGGCAGCCGACATTGACAAGTTCTAGCTTGTGCCTTGAGTACCAAACAAATGATGAGTACCAGGACAAAATTTTCATGTCAAAATGAGTTGAGTACCAAATTTGATTAGTTTCAAAGCAGTTGAGTACCAAGGTACTATTATAACACTATACTTATGAAAGAGAGGATCTCTTCATTCAGCACATAGTTCTTCAGCTTTAAAAGATGATGTCACATCTATGCCAGAAAGGAGAATCAGGTTGTTTGCCATACACTTAATTAGTTTTGCCATTAACCTAGATATAAAAAGGGAGAGGCTCCAAGGTAGAAACAGCAGACAGACAGCAGACAGAGATGTATTTAGCCCAGTGATGGCGAACCTTTTAGAGACCGAGTGCCCAAACTGCAACCCAAAGCCCACTTATGTATTGTCGGGTGCCGGGTGGGCATGGCCAATTGGGTGGGCGTGGCTGCGGTGGTAACGGCAGACTGGGTGGGACCAAAAAGTTCAATCAATCAATTTCAACTTTGCGAGATCTTTTTTTTTCCCACAAGAAGTTGAAATTGATTGATTGATTGAACCTTTTTTTTTTTTGCACACAGCAGCAGAGGTCTAAAGTGAAAAAGTTTTATAAAACCCAGCTGAAGGCTTAGGACTGGGGCGACGGTGCGCGTGCTCACAGAGAGGGCTCTGTATGCCACCTGTGGCACGTGTGCCATAGGTTTGCCACCACAGACTTAGCCCTTCATGAAATACTTCATTAGCAGCTGAGGAAAAAGAGAGAGACTTTCCAAAAAATTAAAGAAGAATGAGACCAAAAATACACTTTCATTGGGGAGGGAGTCATGAAACAAACACCTCTGGTGAGATCATTTGAAATCAGTCACTGGATGAACGTGGGCTATGGCTTTTGGAGAAAGGTATCTTGATAAAAAGTTCTGGAAGTCTACAAAGTTACAGCTGTGATAGGAATATGAACTCTGATGGTAATTCTCATTGTCCCTGTCGACTGCATATGCTGCAAGAGGAGAAGAGTTTTCTTAGTTGATCTAAAAACGGAGGCTTTATAAGATCAAATATAAAGATCAAATGACTTGGTACAGGAATAGACAAAGAATAACCAATTGTCCATATAAGGAACCAAAATGATACTTTAGAAGCAGAGTAACAAACCAACAAGGGGAAAAAGCCTAAATGGATCCATCTATCTAAAAGTGACACAAGGAGCAATATAGATTTGTGAAAAAAATGCAACCTGCAAATCTGTAGATGCAAGACCTACACTTCTGCAAGAGGGGAAAAAAAGAAACAATAAATAGCATCCTGAAAGGATAGTATTCTCAAAAATAATTGTGATAATAAAGGTCCAAAATAGGATAGTTCATTATCCTTCTTAGGAACAGTAAAGTACCTACTCCAGTATAAAGAAGACTGGAGTACAATTTTCTAAAGGAATACTGCCAATTGCTCCCCTTTTTGTAAAAGGGGGGAACATATAAGCTGTAACTCCAAAGAAGCCTTAGAAGCAACATGGCAGATTTGGGTAGGGTTAGCCAAAAATATAACCCAGCAAAATATTTACTAGCGCCTAAGGTTATTATTTATGGAAGCCTGTGTTTTTCTCTTAAAAATGAGCAGCCAATCCCTGAATGACTTATATGGGGGACATTAAGGTCAAAGATACCCCCTGAATCGTTGAGTCTAGTGTCTATGACTGTGATGTGACGTGCATATAGACTTTGCCAATACCCAGCAAAAAAAATTCCTGGGCATGGAAGGTAGATGTTTTTCATTTGAAAGATTGGTGATGCTTATGTGAGTAGAACCATGGGCAGCAGCGATGAAAGAGGCTTTCTACAGGCTCCATTTAGTTTTGAACCTGGTCCATGATGTTGTACGGGATGAGATGAGTGAGGTGGAAATTAACAGTTCCCAGCTTTTAAAAATGTTATGCCATAAGGAACCAGCCAAGTATCTGTTAAATCAGAAGGGCAAAAAGAAAAACAGGTATCAGTGGAGCTAGGGTTATGTTCTGCTTAGCTATAGGAAAAAAGTGTTCAAAAATATGTGTATTAATGTTGTAGCTACACATATAGTCAGAATTCAAACAAAGTTGGTAAATAAGTTCTATCATGGAGCACCAAGCTGTTTCATGTTTTCAACTTCATCATGTTACATTAGCCAAATATGTGAATAGGGTGTACTTAAAAGTACTATGTTTGGGGTCTGCAAGTGAATGAATGAATGAATGTTATTGTGTTATTGAGCTGACATGTGGAAGCTTTAGCTGTGATAATTAATGTGTGATGGCTCATTCATAAATGCAAATCAACGTGACTCCATAAGAGCAAATCAGAGATTTTTGGACATTCCATTTACTGAAGAATATCAAAAGATCCAGAAACCTCAAAGATCTTTATTATGATTAAGAAGCACTATAGGTAGTCCTTGAATTATTGCCGCAATTGAGCCCAAAATTTATGTTGCTAAGTGAGACAGTTGTTAAGTGGAGAGTTTTGCATTATTTTACGATCTTTCTTGCCAGAGTTGTTAAGTGAATCACTGCAGTTGTTATATTAATAATACATTTGTTAAGTGAATCTGGTTTCTCCACTGATCCCATGACCCCGGGACACGGCAACCATCATAAATATGTGCCAGTTGCTAAGAGTCTGAATTCTGATCACATTTCCATAGGGATGCTGCAATGGTCTTAAGTGTGAAAAACGATCATAGATCACTCTTTTCAGTGCTGAAATTGCAATTTCAAACAGTCACTAAATGAACTGTAAGTCGAGGATTACCTGTATAAAAATATTCTTCCAGATTTGGACACTGGGATTAAAGCTGAACACAGGAATGGGCAACAGGTTGTTAAATTCCGTGCCCCAGCCAGCACAGAACTACTACTAGTCCCAACAACTATGTATTCCAATATATATATTATATATAGCTTATTTGACTTCTCAACTTAAAGTTTTGGTCTTGTTCAGCAATGCTATTTTCTCTCTCTCTCTCTCTCTCTCTCTCTCTCTCTCTCTCTCTCTCTCTCTCTCTCTCTCTCTCTCTCTCTCTTTATATGTATGTATGGTGACTCTTCCAGCTATGGATATATAACTTAAACTTTAATTCATTATTACAATACTAAGTCGTTTGAGACTGTTTTGAAGTGTTTCTCTGTTTTTATACCAGAGAGATAGCTCCCGGTGAGGGGAAGGAGACTTTTCCAAACATTATTACTGAAGTTGATTAACGATGAAAAGGATGATGAATGAAGTATGTCTCTAAATATGAGAGATTGAGGACTAAATGTTAGCCCCAGGACAATGGATTTTTCAAAGCCTGGGACTTATACAGGACAAGGTCATCATCTGTATGACTAATCAGCAAACTTTGGAAAGCAGCTGTATCTTCAAATAAGCTTCTCTTTTTAATCTAAATGCCTGTTAATTTCATAAGGTGGTTAGCTGCTCAGCAATTCTGAGCTCGAAAGGTCAAACTCAACCGGTAACATGTTGCTTAGTTAGTAACTGGCAACCAGAATAGTTTTTTTCCAACTCACAGAGTTCCTCTTTCTTGCATAGGTTTGTGCATTTTGGACAAACAACTTCTTGATAATTTCCTGCACAGAGCCTGCTGCAAACATCAAGTCTTTCAGCTTTCAATTAAGTATTTAATAAAGGTTTAATACGGAAAGCTAAAGATTGTTTTTACAACGCAAGCTGCTGTGTGTAGCTGACAGAACCCAATTTAAAATCAACAATGCTGTTCTCCAGTACAAATACTCCTTTCAAAAACAAATGAACTATATTCAAATACATGTCCTCAAAGCAAACAGTTAGCTTTAATTCTGAAGTCCCCCCTCCCACTTTTAATATCTTGTTTCACCATCATTGGCTGCCTTTTACTTAATTGAAAGTTTAAAATCCCCAGAAAACATATGCTTTGCAGTTCTATAGAGTGACATAACAGCAACATCCTACTTTATATACAAATGAAAGAATTTTGAGGAATACTAATGCCTCCTGTTTCAGGTGACTTTATCACATTTGCTTCTTAATTCCCTGAATTCAGAAGTGAAGAAGATTATTACAGACAATGAACTCTTGAGTGAAAATGAAGATTAAAACTAAACAAAACTGCAAAACACTTCAAATGGGTCTTCCATGGCTGTTGAATCACTTGGTTGCAAAGTGATTCACTGATGGGAAGATCTCTCTCTCTCTCTCTCTCTCTCGCTGAAAAAGAAGAAGAAAAGGAATCTGGACACTGGAAAATCTTCATAGACTCAATTAATTTCAATAACATTATAAACATCCAATTATTATAACTGGAAGGGTATTTATAAAGCAACCTAATATATCTTAGAGATAGACATATATTTGTTAGTATATACGTGCACATATCTGGGTGAAGTTCAGTTTGTTCCCACACAAATACTTTATTTGAGACAGTGCATAAGTCTTTTTTAATTTTGCTTTGGACTATTTGAAGCATCTCAGCCCTAATTGCTTTAACATTATATCAGTGTCCTTATTGTTTTTTGCTCCTTTGTAGATTAGACCCATGAGAGATAGCAATCAGGAACAGTCTGATTTTTATACAAAATAATGTTCTACCATGACATGGCCAATCAGTTCTACCTATTTGATGACATCTTTGCAGCATAAATAAATAAATAAAATTAGAGGGCAATCAAAAGAGTTAAAGCGTACACATTAAATATATCTTTTTCACACACACCCCCCCAAAAAATACAAATGTGAGCCAAAAATGTTTCTAGCTTTCAACTTCATCACTGGCAAACCATTTTATAAAGATCTTAGTATTTTTTTAAAAAAAATGCTTGATATAAATATTTTGAAATTTTGAAAATATTGTTATGGATGTGTGTTTATATATTATGTTATGGATGTGGTTTTTATATGTTATGTAATTTATGTATTATAAATATACCGGTATGTGTATGTGTGTATATGAGTATGTGTATATGTATATGGTGCATGCTTTCACATTTTAGAACTAGTATACTGAACTAATGAAGACTGAAGTTGTCACTTGGGAATAGTTTCACAAAGAGCACTAACTGAATAGTACTCCATATTAAGTGAAGTATACACTATTTTGGGAAAAAATAGAATCTGCATAAAAACTAAGTTTACCATACATATTTCTGATGTACTGGTATTTTCAGTTGGTAGTGGTTACACAGTAATCAAGTGCTCCATATTCATGCAGGACTATTATGTGCCATTCTTATAATTTCATACAACATTGCACAAATACTGAAGAAATGAGACAGAAATAATAAAACTGAGCAATCTGTGAATTTTAATCCTGCTATTTTGCCTTCTAATAATAGATTTTATCTCACTTGGCACATTTCTTGAACCTCTGTTGCTATTAAAGCTTCCTTTTATCTCAGAAGCAAGGCTTGGAGCAAATTAATAACATGTCAGGTACAAACCTCAAAGCCAAACCAATTCTCCAACAGCAATCCACAAGCTACATGAGCTGGACTAGTGGGAATGAAGTTGATGTTAAAGTCTAGCTGGTGGCTACTGCATTCGTCAGATCAAAAGTAATCAAAAATATGTCAAGCTCTGAGGAACATCTAGAAACACAGAGGCAGGCAAACATAAAAAAAACTAGGTAATTCATAGAAAAGGGCTGAACAGGAAGCAGAAACCATGAGATGCAAAAAGCTTTCTCAGTCCCCTATTAATTTCTGCATGTCTTATCTCCTAGCTGGTTTGCTCCAGCCATTGAGGAGTAGAGACAATTGGCCCAGAAGGGATAGGATAAGCAGAGATAAATAGTGATGCAGCTAGTGATTCCTATTTTCTAGTGAATTTATTTGTCTGTGATCGCTTAGCTTTCTCTGCTTATCTAGGAGAAGGAAAAGTTTCAGAACCATCAAGTCAGATCTGAAGTTCACTTGACTGCTTTTGATATGAGATACTCTCAGAGGTAGCCAACAGGGGAGCATATGGTAAATATGTTCATGGATTGTACTACTTCAGATTGCAAGAAAGAGAAGACAGAATGTGTGCTCCATATTAAAAGGGGGGGGGGGAAGGACATTGTAGATATAATAGAAAAGGGCCCGTTCCCTTTGATTCTTAGTTTTTGGGATACAAGGAATGTTTTTCCCAGTACAAAATATTCAGTCTTTCAATTCCACTGTGCAGCTATAGTAAAGGTACTGAGTATGATATGCTAATTACACAGGCTGATTCTCAGAGATTCTCTGATGGAAGTAGCTAGATGATGTAGGCTGTAAACACAGAGATACTTAATGGCATTTCATCAGGTCTATAAATCTGTCCTCAAGTCTTTAAGCTGGAAGAAATGCACTAGTTGCCTGGATTCAATTGATGATTTTTAATATAATTTATTTGAAAGAACTACAATGAATCAAGTCAAACTTTCAGAGTCCCAATATAACAGCTGAATTTTTCATGCAATATCCCAATCAGAATCTGGGGCATTTCCACCAATAATAACAGATTGGAGGAGAGTGTAGTATCCAATGGGGAAACATCACCAGTAAAAAGCAGCTTGTGGGACCTTTTCCTAAAGTATAATAATGTAATACATATCAAGTGAGCTCACTTATGAGCAGGAACCGCAACAGTAGTCATACATTTTGCACAATGGTAGTTAATGAGTATTCAGAGAAGCTCTGCAGTTATGTCTTGTATATGCATGGTTTGTATTTTACAGTTTTGTATTACCTTTTCTAAAGTGTATAGTACTCCTTTTGTACTGGGACAGGCTGCAGGCAAGGAGCTAAAGGACTTTTCTACATTAGGTCCATCCAGCTGTATTATAATTTCCTCCATTTTTATTGAATTGAAAAGTTGGGTCTTCTGGAGTAGGCTAAGTATTCAAAGCCTTGACAGGGATTGTGGTCCAGGAAAGATCAGTAGAGTCCCCTGAGTTTGACTCAACTGCTTTGGGTAGAGCAGTGGTTCTCAACCTTTTTAATGCCGCAACCCCAACCGGTCGTAAGTCGAGGACTAAACCGGTCATATGTCGAGGACTAAACCGGTCGTAAGTCGAGGACTACCCAACCGGTCGTAAGTCGAGGACTTTCCCTGCCCGGGAGCGCCGCGCATGCGTGGTTCCGCTCCCTGCGCCAGCCGAGGCGTAGCTGGCAAGCGGCAGAGACGGAGCAGGCCGACCACCAGCTGGCCCAGCTCAAGGGAGTTAAGGCACCCGCCGGAAAAGGGGAAAAAATGGCGGACAAAACAAATGGTGGACAGTCTTGCTTGGCGACCCCCGTGAAATGGTCGATCGACCCCAAATGGGGTCCCGACCCACAGGTTGAGAACCACTGGGGTAGAGGTTAGGAAGGGCTCCTCTTTGTTCTCCACTAGTCGACATACTGATTGCTTCCACTCAAAGTAATTCCACTGAATATGTATTTTTTGCCTAAACTCTGTACCTATCCCTACTTTCATGACGCTCTTCCTTTTGCCAATGCTCTAAACCAGGTAATGTGAAAGTCCAGGTTGCATGCATTCCCAATGCATTGTTTTTTCACCTTCTGAACTCCTCTGCAATCACAATTGTCAACCACCAGTGGCACGGTTCCCCAACCTGATGAGGAAGAGCATACACAGAAAGAAAGATGTAAATCTAAAATAGGATTCCAAATTCCTCCTAAATCCCAACAGCAGCTTTCAAATCTGAGAAGGATGATTCTGAATAAAATGACAATATTCATATTACGGACCACATCTTGTCTCCAAGTCCTGCTTCACACATGTCACCAAGCAGGAATCGCATTTCCTTCCTCAGTTAGCAATACTTTACCTTAGACTCAGGTTTCTCTGTATTTTTCCACTAAAAACGAACTTAGTAGCCTACGTTGGCCCCAAAGCTACACAACAACT
Source organism: Protobothrops mucrosquamatus (assembly GCF_001527695.2). Classification (NCBI taxonomy): domain Eukaryota; kingdom Metazoa; phylum Chordata; class Lepidosauria; order Squamata; family Viperidae; genus Protobothrops; species Protobothrops mucrosquamatus. The sequence goes on from NW_015387558.1 coordinate 53,626, forward strand.
TTGTATCTGTATCACAAAGAAGCAGATAAAACAGGCACACCAAGCATTACATTCATTAACATTTATGTTGCCATGACAGTAAGCAGTTGCCAGGTAGCTAGGAACTTGGAGAAGAGTGAGAATTAGCAAAGCCTAAAAATAAAACCACCAGCTTTTTTTTTTTAAATCCCACCGCCCTATAGATGTCCTTGTATATAGCAAGAACAATAATTAGTTTCTCCCTTTACTTTGTTTTTCAAAGGCAAGATTTGGTAATTCTGTTCCCAACATCTATGAAAGGGAGGCAAATATCACAATGGGGCTTATACACAATTTAACAGGAGTAAGGAGAGCAATAAAGGATTTTTCTTCATTATCCTCAGATTCACAATCAAGGGAACCCGGTGGAGATCTACTATCCCTGATGCTTTTAAGTATTTCCTTGTATTACCCAGGTACAATATGGCTCAACTTTATTTCTTCTTTTCTTAGGGTTAGGCATGAATGCATCAAGCTACATTCACAAAGAGTGAGAGCCTGTGAGAGAAACAAGAAACTCGATTCCCTCACCAATCTCTATTTCCAGGGGCTTTGATTGATTGGAAGTAAACATTTCTGGCTTTCTGACAGGGATTTAAACTACAGCACTGGATAGCAATTAAATCCAGGCTACCAAACTAAATAGCCGCTTGAAGAACTGGGAAACTTACTAAGTCGGGCAAAGCCAAATGACATTCTTCAATTACTATCCACATATATTCTGAGCAACTGGGTATATTAATTACCAAAACCAATACATTCTAATAAGCGAATCCTTGACAGGTCTAACAAGGAAGAGAAATGACTAAAAATAACCATGAAAATAGATGGGAGTTTATCAAAACATATTGTGTTCCAATGAGACAGTAAATTGAATTATGAGAGCCAGCTTGGCATCTATATACCAATAAAACTCTCAGTGCTGTGACCTTTAACTGGGTGAAATGGTGTATCAGATGACAACAGTTTTGAACTAAGGTACCCCAAATGGGCTAACTTACAGAATGTGTCCAAAATCAGGGACCCACCCATGAACTCCCAAGGAAATGAAATTTGGGAAATTGTGGTTGCTTCAGTGCTACTGGCAGCTGCTGCAAGCAGGGTCCTGCTGCAGTCATGTGATCTTCGCGTTCAATGTTCCATGACAGTTTTCCAGCCAGTCTTGCAATCCCTCCCTCATCCAGCAGCAGCCATTTATCTATCTGCTGGAAAAGGGAGGGAGGAAGATTTCCCATGTTCCCTCCCAGATCCCCACAAGGAATCTCAACCTATTAATGGTCTTTTCCTCCTTGATGTCCCCTCCCTCAATGTTTATGTATGCAACTAAAAGTCATTTAATATTTTGCTTTGCTTCCTTTTCAGTCCATCTCGGGCTAAAAGATCCTATGCATTTTGTTTCATTGAAGGAGGAAGGTATGCAATTTCAGTAAAGCTGAGCAATATTGCGGCTTGAATGTATTTGCATATTGCCTGAGAAAATATTCATGTTCCATAGGGCAATGTTCTGAGGACTCAAGCCTTCTGTCCAAGGGCTGAGGATTTATGCAGTTTTAACATCCATTTATTTCTTCTCTTTGAGAATCCCTATGGCTGAAAAACCGTCTATATGTAGAAAAAAATATTAAAAAGTCATATCTGTTACAGTAGATGTTATGTCAGTTGTAAGCATAACATTTAAGTCCACAAAATAATGGAATATTGCAAGTTTTACCGAGATATGAAATGACAGTTGCTACATTTTAAAATGTGTTTGATGTTCCCCAGAACTGTTTTCTACATGCAACTAAAAATGGAAGATGCTGGTTTGCAGTGTCAGTTAGTATCATTGTCCTGCTTCTCAGCCAGTCTCTTTGAGAAAAAAACTAACATCTCACAAACAATTGAGTTGTCAGAGAAAGGGCTGGTATGGAACCAGCAGAGCTTTTAAATTCTTTGCTTCCTTTCAGTTTTAGGAGATCTATGGCTGAACTGTTTCTCTTTAAATGTCATGGACTCAGCTAAGTATACAAAAATATCCATAGGCAAAAGGATTCCCCTAGCATTAAATTTATTATGTGTTCAGATTTTACATCTTGGAGCAGCTTAAATTCAAACAACTTGTTTCCTTGTGGGTATTTCAAAAAGAGTATTTCTGCCAGTCAGCCCTGTTCTCTGTCATTTTATATACACAAAAATTCACCTTTCTCCGGGGCATTTTATGGGCAGCCATGGAAGATAATACTTCAGAAAGACAAATATTATGATAAAAGCTTAACACAAGCTCTGATGAAATGGAAACTGAGAATGCCGTTCCTGCGCCAAAGGATGTATATATACCTAAATTAACAACAGACAAAGATTTCTGTACAGAGAATCTTTCTGCAAAAATCGACTGTGGCAAGGATATAAAGAAGGCATTAGCGAGCATAAAGGCATATACAGTACATCCAGGATTTTATTTCTTTTCAGCTTAAGCAACACTATTCATAGTGCAGAAAAAGGAATAAGAAATAGTAAACCAAAAAAATTCAAGTCAAGATGTTTAAAAAAGAAAGCATAGGTATATCTATTTTATACAATTACTATACACCTCTCCATATTGTTGACTTTGCAAATCCTCCTTGGTTCCAACCATATTCATTCATCGTTATTGTACTGCCCTTTGTTCTTTACATTCCCTATCTCATTTTTAAGGATCTCATCAACTCCATCCAACCACAAATTCTTCAGTATTCCCTTTCTTTTTGACCTTCTGTTCTTTCTTCACTCATTTGTTCTGCAATTCAATCCACATTAATACTATATGTGTAAGCAAATTCCTCAATATATGCCTTTTTTTCTTGTCACTCACTTTTTTATTAAATCCACATTCATGCAACATCCATTCATTTCTGACTTCACTTATTCAACCAAGTTTCCTTTTTTATGAATCTAATTAACATAATTTAATTTTGGTAAGGTAATTCCACTCACTAGCTCCCACATTCTCTTTCTTTATGTCAATTTTTCATTCATTCTATTAGGAAAATAATCTATCTTCAAATATTTTGTATAGAAAATTCATACTTCCTTTTCCTGCATTCTATCCCAGTTCCCATTCTACCTCTACTTCTTTCATGAACATCTTTTTCAAATAACCATTTTTGAAAATTGGCCTATCCCATTCAACATCGTTATCTTTCAATTGTACACCATCAAATCAATGATGCTTTTAGATTTATATTTATTCACCATGTGTATGTATGAAAACATTCATGCTCACATGCAATAATCTAAATTACCATAAGATATTTTATGACCTTCATTTGAATCTTTCATTCATAATTAAATCTACATTTTCACTTGTGTTTATTCACCAACTTCATTTCATAAGAACAGGACATCATTCAGTATAAATCATTATTCTTTCTCTTACTTTCACAGACACACAGATCACATAACTGTACTCATTAATTCATGTTAATTACTATTTGATCTTCTTATATTCTATGTATATCACAATCTTCCTTCAGCAGACTGCCCATAGATATTAATCTTCACCAAAATCATTCTCAGTGGTGAGAATGGTCAAAAAGATCATTGGCAGTTCCCTCCCTCCCCTCCAGGACATAGCACAGAAGAGTTTCTTGAGCAGGGTCCGTAAGATTATCTGGGACACTACACATCCTCTCCACTACCTGTTTTCCTTGTTACCTTCTGGGAGGAGGCTTCGTGGTATCCGTAGCAGAACATCCAGATTCAGCCAGAGTTTCATTCCATACAGCATTAACCTTGTGAACTCTCAAGCTTCCTCCTTTCGTTATATATTCAAGATGGACAGTATTTAATATTTATTTGCTATGTATATGTAGGGGTGTGGGTCTATACATATGTTGTACATAGTATGTTTAGGTGTGTGTCATGTATGTGTTTCACTTTGAGACAGGGCAACTAAATTTCATTTTTGATGTGTGCCGTTGTGCCCACAGTAAAAAAAAATGACAATAAAGGTTATCTTATCTTATATCTTATCTTATCTTATCTTATCTTATCTTATCTTATCTTATCTTATCATTGGTCACTCAACGTTTTACATGTCACGGGAGCAAACTGAACTGAAAACTGCTACAAAAAAGCTGCACACCACTATGACCATAAAACTCCTTGATTACTTGAGGAGCACCTTAAAATCAAAGCAGAGCCTTTCCTTTGAAAATCACTTTCTCTGTCATTAATCTGTCATGTTGCCCTCAAACCTTCTGCAAGTGTTCTTACGAGCAACAGAAAGAATACCAAAAGCTGCATTTTTCTCAGGCAAGCTGTTGCTGCATCCAGTCTTCTATAATGGTCTTTGAATGGTAGTTTGCTCCTTAGAGATTGCAGGAATGAAACTGAAGACCTTCTGCAACCAAGCAACATGTTGTTAACAGTAAACTACAATTGGAAGAAAAACAAAATTCTGCACATACATTACCCAACTCATGAGATCAGAATGTTTCTCATCAGTTATGCAATACCAAAGTATCTTAGCAATGAAAGTGTGTTTTTTTCTATGAGGAAAAAAGAAATGAAGCTCCTTATAGCTGTCTACTGAGTATGATGGATGAGCCACAATATTATTCCCTTCACAATGATGTTCTTCTTGGAAACAGGGGGTGAAGTTTCTCTGTGGTCCTCTGACTAATGGCAGAGGTGGAATGTGCCTCTTAGATATCACATCAGAACCCTTTTAAGTAACCATAACAGGCATACATGGAATTCTTATTTCAGCCTGATCTGGGGAAAGGAGGAGAAATAGCAACCTTAAAAGAAGCCAAAGTCTCAAACACTAACAATACCTGATGTTCCTTTTCTCCTTGATGGATCCTCTTGGGAAATCAAAACATCCATCTAGTGGATAGTTTCCAAAGACAAAGTGTTTGCTAAAGTTTAAAGAGCGTTATTTTAGCCTGCACTTTCCAATTTGTACAAGGGCCTCTTTTGTGTCATCTAAATAACTGCATATATGGTGGTGTTGGGTAGCAAGTGTTATAAAGATAATGTAAAATGAAATGCCTTTATAAAGACATTCTGCTCTTTGTGCCAAGCTCCATAAAATATGACTAGCGAGAAAGAAATTATTTCTCCAAATGAGTACCTTGTTGAAGTTTGCTTCCTGCACTATGCAAAGATTTACTCATTTATTGACTGATAACAGAAAAGTCTACAATGTAAACATATAATTTACAGGACTGTATGCATGCTCATTACTGCCACTGATTTCCTGCTCAAGATTTCTTTGCATTTCTAATCCTTCTGACAGCTATGTCCCACTAGACATAAGGCACAGGATTTTATATAAAGGGCAGAAGAAAGAGGCAGGAGAAGTCCACATTCTCAAACTCAGTGTAATCAGAGAGAAGGAATTTAAAGGTTTCATACTAAATGATGGTAGATAAAAGTTCAGATTAACTGGGAAACAACAGATTAATGAGGCAATGATTTGCATAGCTATGAAATGATTTTGACCAAATTTTCTACAATTGACACAACAATCTTAACCAAGTTGTAACTACGATGACCTCTGCTGCTTAGGAAGAACTATACCAGGTGAAACCAACAATTCAATTTGATTACATGCTTCCTAAAAATTCCTAAGCAGGTGAAAAATGCAGCAATTTTTTCTATGGCACTCAAGGAAAGGCTGCTTCTTAATAAGTTGCAACTCTTGCGATAAGAGGAAACCTCATCTAAAATATCAAAATGTGGACATGACCTAGGGCTAAAATTGCCACCTCATTTGATTTAAAACACATCTTCAAGACTAAATAAGTATATGTTATTCTATCCAAGAGATAAATGAAATGTTTCAAAGGTTTCTATACGTCTCCACCTTCAAAATCTGTCCATTTCTTGCATTGTATCATCTATATACTATCACAACTACAAAAGCTGCATAGAGGGGAAAAAAACTGCCCCAGAATTACAATGTGAGGAACTTTCGATCTTTGTTATGTGGCTTGTATATTCTTTTTTTCCCTCCAGAAGCTCAAAGCAGCTTATATGGGAATTTCTAGAATCAAAAAGAAGCTTATATGGGAATTTCCCTTTGATTTAATCCCACAAAACAATCCAATCAACAACAGTCTGAGCTGAGTGTATGTGATTGGCTGAAGCCACCCAGTACGGTTTTTATAGATGAAAGGATGGTTTTCACACCATCATCTTAACCTGTACCCATGTGACATCATCACAACAAAGGAGGCTTCAGGAGACAATGTCTGCAGCAAATGAAAGATTTCCACAGAACATCTTTTATGTTTAGCTGAAATCTGCCATGAATTTATTCCCAATAATCTTCTGTTTACCAGCCTTGTCAAGCAGATGGTGCATCAGTGCATTTTAATTTAGCTTGGTATTATAAACCATTTTATGAATAAGTGATAGACAAGAATAGGCGATGTGGTCCCTTGCAAATGTTTTGGACTTCAATTCTCACCAGCTTTTATCAGCATGGACAATGTAAAGAGACTGGGCAAATGATAATCCAAAATATCTTCATGAAATAGGATTATTGAACTCTAGTAATAGATAAGAGTTCTGAAACAATATCTCAACAATTTGAGCATGTTCCTCTTGCTTAACTGAGCTCTGACCTTAGCTACCCTCTATTTCTTTGAATTTAATAAGGCAATTCTGACAGATATTACAAGACACATTTCTAATACTGGCTGCCATCTTAGAATAGCAGAGATTGCCAATTTAGCATCCTTCAGGTAGCTTGGACTTCAATTCTTAGCAGCTCCAGTTAACAAGCCAACACAAGGAACAGAGGGAATTGTAGTCAAAAGCATCTGAAGGGCACTTAGTTGCCTAGCTCAGGGTTAGAACCAGTTTCTTTTAACAAGATTTATTAAAATAAAATAGAACCCAGTTACAAAAATCTTGAATCCCTGGACTGTTTTTAATTTGCAACTTAGTTTAGCTAGTTAAGACAGAGATCTTTTTATTCTTCTCCAAACTGTCTCTGTAGGAAATTGCAAGAAGGCTATTCTCTTAACTGATAAATAAAGAGTAAAAATTTCTCTGGTTCTGAATGTACTATTATGTGCAGGTTCAAATATTTCACTCCCAAGTGGGACCAAAGGTAAAAAGAAGAAACCACACCTGTCCCTTGTGACAGGTTCCTCTAGTTGGAAAAAAAAATGGGAGGAGCAATAATGGATAAAGAATCTATTACTTAAATCATAAGTAAGACTGAAATATGCATTCCTCCTCATGGAGGAGAACTGAATTCCAGTGGCAGGCAGTTCTTTCAGCAACTTCCAGAGATAAGAGGGAGCTAACAATCCAAATAGAGAGCAGAGACACAGCATGGTAAGGTAAAAAGTGTAGGGTGCCTTAAGACAGCTGAGGAAGGCCCTAGGCCTAGGAGGTCTGGTGCAGGCTGCATGCAAATGTCTCTTTGTCTGAAAATAATAGAATAGAATAGAATAGAATAGAATAGAATAGAATAGAATAGAATAGAATAGAATAGAAATGCTTTATTGGACACACAAGGAATTTATCTTCAGTGCACAAGCTCTCAGTGTAATGGGTTACACATTTCAGATAAAGAAAAGAATGCACTTAAAGACAGGAATTAAGAATATCTAATTCTGAAAACACATTACATAAAAAGGGTTGTAAGTACAAAGAGTATGTTTTGAGAGTGAAGCTGATCTCAATAAGACAAGAAGAGCATCACAAATAAGGCAATTAAAGATAAAGTCACACTGTAAGGGAGTACCAGCTGAAACTGCATTTTGAGAAGTGATTTGAGGGAGTGTTTTTTTAAAAAGAGAGAAATAGAATTCCAGATTTCAAAAGGAAAACATTGCTAAGATTTCTTTTTCTAATTTAAGAACATAAGGAGAGCCCTGTTGGATCACAGGAAAGAGCTAAATTCAGTAGCCTGTTGATCAGGATTGTCCATCAGATGCCTCTAAGAAGCCTGCAAGCAAAGGATGTGGGTGTTGGGGCTTTTCTGGCAAGATTCCACAGCAATTAGTATTCAGAGGTCAGCTAACTAATCCCAGTATAAAAATTGCCTAGCATCTCTTCATGAAGTTGATGAATCCATCTAAGTCTCTTTATAAAGCCACCTAAATCTATCACCCAAAGATGTGATGTTAAAATCTATATAAGTATACAGTATATGAACCACTGTCTATTTGTTCGCACCAATGCAGGAGAAGAAAAGCTAAAAATAATTCATCTGTGAAATAAGTAATATGCAGTATTTCCTTTGCTGCAAGATAGTAGTTAATAAGAAACTAAGAAATAAACAACTACAATAAGTATAATTGTGAGCTGCAAAGCCACCACTATGAGCAAGCTTCCTATAACTCTCTTTGCCTCCCACATTAAATGTCTGAACACAGAGATATAGAGACTACAAATTAATTGCAGTTGTTGGGAAAAGTCACCGGCTAAAAACTATGGTATATGCTTTTGTCACAGCAGTGACATCTTGAAAGTCAAGCAATTTTTTTCTTCTGCAAAACTTCAGGGGGAAAAAAAACTACACACCCAGGCAAATATATTTATTAAAATATTTGTACTAAAAACATGGGGAGAAATAAGCAATTCATTTTTCCATTTGCTTATGAAGGGGATTTCTGTTCTTGGAGCAGAGCACTGACAGAATGTCAAATTTGTATTACTCGATTGATCCTCTATTAATTCACAGCATTCCTTGCATGTTGTCAGCATTCATCAGTTGGCAGAAATGCAAATAATTAGAAATCATGAGAGACTGCAGGTGAGTAGGAATAGCTAGGGTACAAAGTAGAAATTGCTACTTTTTTCCAGACCCCAGGGGCTGGAAAGTACAGTGGTACCGGTAGTCTTCCTTACTAAAGGAATCTTTGTTGACCACGACTGTCAACAATTTTCCTTAATTACCTTTCTTTAATTTTAAAGTTAAACTAAAGTATTGGAAGTTTCTGACAGCTGTCACAGAGAAGAGAAGATTGACTTATTATCCAAAGCACCAAAGGGCAGGACAAGTAATGAATTGAAGATTGTTAAAGAGAGAACCAACTTCGAAGTAAGGAGAAATTTTCTGACCATGAGAACAATTAATCAGTGGAATAGCTTGCCACCTTGACTTATGGGCACTTCATCACTGGAGCTTTTCAAAAATAGGCTGGACAACCATTTGACTGGAATGTTATAAGGTCTCCTTGAGCAGGGAGTTGGGCTAGAACAGGGGTAGGCAACCTTGGCTCATTTATGACTTGTGGACTTCAACCCCCAGAATTCCTGAGTCAGCATGGCTGGTTCAGGAATTCTGGGAGTTGAAGTCCACGAGTCATAAAAGAGCCAAGGTTGCCTACCCCTAGACTAGAAGATCTCTGAGGTGCCTTCCAGCCCTAAGATTCTATGTTCTAAATATTGAGGAAAGTAAAGTGAAGGGCCGTGCTTATCGGGCCCCCAAGAATTGGGGATTAATTGAGAGTAGTTTCCTTTAGAATTCTACTATAGACAGAATCTTGCCAGACTAAAGCAACTATTTGCATAACTAGAGACATACTTTGGAAAAGCTAGGGAAGAGCCATTTTAACCCACTTTCAGCCAACCAAATGTTCCAAGCTCTGTTACCTATTTGTCTTCTGGAAAGTAGTCCCTCCCTTCTGGGAATCTAGATTACATTCCACCACAGTGCTTGTCTAAAAGAATACATTAGTTTGAAGAGCTACTTCATAATTTAATTTCCTATCCAGAACAGTGCTTATTCTCTAAACCATTTTAAGTGCTCTAGTTAAGGGTTTTTCTTATCCAAGTCAGTAGTTTATTATTAGAAACTGCTCAAGTGTTCAAATCCTTGCTTATCTTAAACAGTATTTTATTTTCAAAATCTGCTTAAGTACTCAATTCAGTGACATTTTTTTCAAACCAGTCTTTTACTTTCAAATTTGTATTGTTGTATTGTGTCCAAGCCCAAATCCAAGCAAAAACAACTGCATTCAATTCTTTATATTCCGTAGAAAGCAGGAAACTATAAAAACGACCAGAAAAACAAACACAGGTGTCACTGTGAAATATGTGTTTGTGATTTTTAAGTGCTCCGCGTTGGAATTTCATGATATAAAGGGACAATTACATACTACCAAGCCTAAGGACAATTCAGAAAGTCAAAAGAGTTTAAAATCCTCTGGAGCATTCATGAGTTGTTGGTCCAATCCCCAGAATGCTGTGATAAACATATAAGTACTTCAGCTATTCTGACTTTTGCTGTGAACAACAGCTTTTAGTAAACTGAGCGGGAGAATGTTTCTTGTCCCTGAAATGACTAAGAAATATGTATGCACAAAATGATTCTGCATACATAAACGGGCACAAGCCCATCACATTATTCCCTTTTGGGGTGAGCAACAAAAGAAGAAATAGGAAACAAAAGAAGAAGGGAGGGGGGAGGCAATACAGCTACAGCTAGCTTATACCCACACATCTCACTATATGTCTATTTCCTTCTGTCCTTACAAACCATCCTTCCTTCACAAATGAAGGCCAATATACGTATCCCAGGATAATGATGTGAGATCAAATTTGGGTCAGTCACCGGGACCAGAGATTTACTCTTCCTAGTTTTCAGACTCATGCTGGAGCCCATCTTTAGGGAATTGAATGAAGCCTGGGAAACTGGCCCCTTATCATTTAACAGGAGTGCTGAATTACCACCAGCTTATCAAATACTTAGGAGCTGAGGGCTTGGCAGCATAAGGAAATGACAGCCAGTTGCCAGCCATCAACACACCAACCAGCCAATAGGAAGGCACCACATAAACAAGACTCACAGAACAGCCCAAAACACATATTTCAGTAGAGAGAAATTCCCTGAAGATGGGCTCCAGCATGAATCCGTAAGCTCGGAAGAGTAAATCTCTGGTCCCGGGAACCGACCCAAATTTGATCTTGCATCCTTCCTTCCTCCATGGCCATACATAGTTAATCATTGCTTGGTTTCACTTAGAGAAAATTGTCTCCATTGTGGCAGAGTACTTTAGTCTCAGTTCTGAATATTTTTTTTATTGGTTCAATCCTTTTGGCCTGGAAAGATAGAATGCACATCGGGAGGAGCAGGTGTGTAGGAGAGGGATCGTGAGAACCACTTCCATTTTTAAAGTCTTGATATTATGGCTTTTTTTTTTGGCAAATATGGCTTAACCGGGCTCAGCTCTAGATCTTGACAGATGGACAAGCTAAGAAAGGAAGAAGTGGCCTCTCAGATCATCAAGCCTTAAGTTACCATAATATTGCATTTTCCTACTTCTTTTATTTTCTCTCTGAGTATTTTTAAATGGTTAGCCTGTTTGGAAAGAAGACCTGTTCTTTGCAAGTCCCTGATATGTGCAAAGATGGTGCTACATAGACAACTACTCAGAACATAGCAAGTGCAATAATTCTCATTCAATGAATGGGTGCTTCTCCTCTTGTGTCCTGTAAACTCAGCTGGCTGTCGTCCATCCGACTAAACAATATAAAATTAGAGAGCCGACGAGGGAAGGAATTGAGAGTGAAACATGCCTCTAAGCCAATTAGAACAAATTGGAAGGCTTCTATTCTCCATCTTTTGCTCTCCAATGGATGCAATTCACAACAAATTTTGCATGCACTAGAAATCAGAAAGCAACATTTTCTATGTCAGGTTTTTCAGGTTGAATACACAAACACCTTATGAGTCTCTTGGGATATAGCTGATTTGTAATTTCAGCTCCCCTCTCTGCCAAGGTGTTCCAAACCATCATCTCTTAATGTGGTTGATCTTCTAAGCACAGCAGAATTCACTGGCTTCACTTTTAGTCACTGATCAGTAACACCTGGGACTCTGCTATATAAAGGATGACTGGGATTTATCCTTACGTAAACAGTTAGGATTTTTTCTTGAAAACTTCAGTAATTTCAAGAATACAATGGTATGCATACTTACTCTGAGAAAACTCACTGTATTCAATGGAGGTTGCATCTAGGTTAAGCATGCATAGACCTCAGCCTGAGACAGCCTACAGATGTGGGGACAAAAAGCTGTTTTTAACTAACCAGGAGGCAAAGAAAAAGACCTAATATCTGTAAGCCTCTAGTCCAGTGGTGGCGAACCTATGGCACATGTGCCAGAGGCGGCACTTGGAGCCCTCTCTGTGGGCACACGCGCCATGCCCCGGAGATGGCAACCATCCCTCTTCAACCAGCCGCCCGCTAACTCGCCGAGGTCCCACATGGCCGGATGCATCCCAGCATGGCTGGTTTCCCTCCTCCCTGTCCCATCCCTCCTGGCCTTGCATGCTCTTCTTTTCCCAGGCACGACCCACTGCATCGCCTCCTCAGCTGTCGGCCGTCTGTCCAGCTCAGAGGTGGCTTCTCTGAACTTCTGGTGGTGGGCTGCGGAGCCCCAGAGTGCGCCGGTCGAGGGGCCGGCAGGCTGTGGCTGTTGACGGACACAGTTGGCCCCCACGTGCTCACTGCCTCTGTGTGCAGGGGCCGATGGTATCAGGCAGCAGCCGCCCCAGCCCCTGCCTCGCCCTGCGACAATGGCACCCCAGCCCTTCCTTGCCTTGCTTCACCCTGCAGGACGAGCCTCCTGCCCAGTGCCCCACCTGCCAGAGACCCCCTGGATCTCCCTGAACCCTGCCCGGCCCCTACAGGCATCTCTCCCCATGAGCAACATTGAGGTGACCACGCCCACCTTGGCCACACCCACCCAGTCTGCCATGACCACCACAGCCACGCCCACCCAGTGGGCTATGCCTACCTGGCACCTGGTGATACGTAAGCGGGTTTTGGGTTGCAGTTTGGGCACTCGGTCTCTAAAAGGTTCGCCATCACTGCTCTAGTCTATGCTATAAAAATTATACCTCTATATTAACTTACTGCAGCATTTCCTAATTTGGTGTCCAAAAATTTAAGAAGCAATTGTCACATTGATTCATCAGAGGGGAAAAAAAAAACCTTGTAATTGCTTCTGAAGAGGCTAAAGACATACAAAGATCTGCAAGCTTCTGGCTTCTGTGAAATCCTCCATTAGGCAGGATGTTACTAATGCCAGGGGATCCAGGGAAAGCAAAAACAAACTGACAAACCCAAAACATATAAATAAATAATGAGACTTGATGTCGACAGTCATGGATTCTGTTTCCAGGATTCTATCTTAAGATGGGATTTTGTTGACAAAATGTAATGGACAGCATTAGGGGCCACAGATGTCAAAGTTCAAGTTATAATCCTGGATAAGGCAAGTTGTTGCTTCCCCCAGCTCTGACGAAATAAAAGCCATTAGCTCCCAATCTGGTTTTTTTTTTTTTTTTACCAGTAGCAAAACTTAAATTCCTGGCTTGAGAGAAAGAAAAAAAGAAAGAAAGAGAGAAGGAAAGAGAGAAAGAAAGAAAGCTTCTATCCAGAAAATTATGCATTATTTTATCTATTTCGCTAGGTAGAATCTACACTATACTACACTACATTCTCGGAATATTCTTCTATCCTTCCCTACACACCCACAATTAATCTGGCCGATCTATGGCAAATCAATGAAAGTAAATTTGGTCAAAAATATTGAGCATTATTTTGAAGCATTTTTTAATATGCAGCTAATCCAAAAGAGAGTAAATTCAGTTGCTTGGTGGTGTGATGGAATATTGTCCAAATTCCCAGGAGGAACAGAATGCCTTCCAGAGGAGCAAGAGACAGCACAGTTTAGATCAGACATGTCAAACACAAGGCCCGGGGGCCGGATGTGGCCCGCGAAGTGGTTTACGTGGCCCGCGATGCCATCCTGGAAACAGTGATGGAACGGCCCCCACTGCCTTGGCCCTGGCCCAGGCCGGCTGGGAGCCAATGTACAATTTTGTGGTGGCCATCTATGTTGAAATGCATTCAGTCTTAGCTCCACAAGGTCATCTAGAAACAGCAAGGAATCAGCCCCTGCCGTGTCGGCCCCGCCCCCTGGGTGCATGCTGGGGAGGTGTCACCCTTTGTGAGGAATGAAGAAATGGACCATGCCTTGGCGCTTGCCCCGGTCCCACCCCCTTCTTCCAGAGACCCTCAGATCTGTCCCACGCCTGCCCAGGCCCCCTTGATGCAAACGATGTAGAACTGGCCATGCCCACCCAGTTGGCCATACCCACTCCATGTCACACCATCCGATGGCGTCCGAGAAATAACCCAGGACGCAGGAACGATGTGCATTCAGCGGAAGTTTATTTCAACCTGGAAAAAAAGTCAGCACTGGGAGTGGATTGCTCCCAGTGCTGTAAATAGAGGTGCCACGCCCCATCACCCCGCCCCCAACCACAAGCCAGCATCCGCCCTGCGCTTATAAATGTCCCATTAGTCCAGCCCCGCCCCTCCCCGGAGTCAGCCAAGCTTCGCTGCCTCACCCGGCCTTCCTTTCCGGCAGCTCCCTGGCCGCCAAAGTCCCAGGCTGGTTTCAACTGCTGCTCGGGCCTCGGTGTGTGTTGGCCTGCTGGCGCGGGGCGGCCCGTTCGGCCGTCCCCCTGGTGTCCGCAGCGGTTTCTACCCCACCGCAGCCTTTCTGGGCCTGGCCCAGCTCAGTTTCAGCGTCCTCGGCCTCTCCGGCGCTTTCGGTGGATGCTCGGCCTTGCGCAGCGTCGCCCGGCTCCGCCCCGTCGCACGGGGCCTCTGGCGCTCCCCCTGCGTCCGTCTGCGGCGGCCCGGGTTGTTTCGTCCCTGGCTCGTCGGGCAACGCCGCGGAGAGCAGACAGGAGGGGGGGAGGGTCATCGCTGGAGCCCCGTCGGTGAGGTGCGCTGGCCGAGGGGCTTCCGGGAACGTGCTGTGCAGCGGCGGGCGGTAGCGGCGTTTCGGAGGGGTGTTTGGCGGCAGCGGCTGGCTTCCCCGGGCGGGTTCCCAACCCCCGCCAGCAGATGGCAAGCCCGGTGGGGCGTGACACTCCATCCACGCCCACCCAGTAGGCCGCACCCACCCTGGCCGCACCCCCCCTGCCCCCCCCGAGGGCAACCACAATGCTGATGCGGCCCTCAATGAAATTGAGTTTGACACCCCTGGTTTAGATAATTTGAGAGGGAGAAAGAGTTAAGATGATTCCTCCTAGCAGTTCCCAGAGTATATGTTTTATGCTACAAGTGATCTGCTTCAATTTGGTATTTCTGTCTATAAGTGAGGAACAACAAAGAAAACTACTTAAAAGAGCCTCAACGTGGGTTGGGTTTTGAAGCCTGAAAGGTTAGGTGTGCATACAGAGAGACACAACAGGCTAAAAGAAACCAGAATACAGAACCTGCTTGGTTCAACTCATCCCTGTTATTTGTTAGCTTGCTGCTTATCAGAGTTCCTTCTGGGAAGCCAATACCGTCTACGGTATAACTGATTTGTGCAGATACTATTAAAATGTTTTCTGGCCTCCTGGTAACATATGAAATCCCAACAGCCTTTTACATTTTTGCATAGCTTTTCAAATGTTTAGTAGTTCAGATGTATTATTTAACTATAAGACTTGCCTGAGGCCATAGAGAAATTCTATAATGGAGGTCAGTACTCGAACAGGTATCTGTCACATTGCAGAGATTGGTCCATCTGTTGGTGATTTTGTTTCTCCCATTTCTTCCACAAAAGAGACTATTTTTCAAAGGATGAGTCCATGGCTGAGACTTTTCTTATGTACTACCACAGTTGTCTCTCCATCTCCACATTTTTTGCAGGTGCTATGAAGATAAATTTGACCTGGCATTCAAAAAGCATCTTCTGAACATCCAGAACCAAAAAATAAAGATCAATTCTTCCTTAATCATGAAAAAAACCTCTTCATAAAAAGATCTGTCACCTCATTCATTAAGACCTTCATTTCAGTAGCGTTCAGTCACCTTGATGGAATCACTTCTCACAAGGTAACAGTCTCACCAGATTAAAAGGCCCCCTCTCCCCCCTCCTCCAGCAACTTAATAAATTGTGTTATAATATAACACACAAGAGTGGAAAATCTTCACAACTCCATCTAGCCCTTTTGCGGTGACTCATCTCTCAGATCTATCCTCCCTTGTGACCTGCTCTTTCAAAATGCAGTCTTTTGCTAAAATAAAGAGATTATACAAAATCTGGTGTAAACACCGGAGATGGCTGGATTGTCAGGTTCTGTTTGCTGTACACGGCTCTCCAGTTGCCAGCACAACTTAATGAGCGCTCACTATGGCTTGCACCAAAAATAAAAATGAGAAAAATCCAGATCCAAAATGTAACACTTTGTTTCCTTTGACAATGCACGTACACAGGGTTTTAGCAACACCACAATAAAAAGGAACCGTTAATTGCTTTATGTCCCTGCAAGCATGTTATGTCCTGCATAATCTGTTGCTTACAGATTATAAAATTGTGTATCTATTGTTTTGGCAGAACTAAAGAATTTGGTTTTTATTACTTTGGGAATACTAGGAACAAGTTCTGGAAATGTAAGGTTTAGGCAGTGGAAGATGATGGCTCTGTGGATTAATCAAGATCACGTGAAGTATTAATACCACTTTACAATGCCTTGGTAAGGCCACACTTGGAATACTGCATCCAGTTTTGGTCACCACGATGTAAAAAAGATGTTGAGACTCTAGAAAGAGTACAGAGAAGAGCAACAAAGATGATTAGGGGACTGGAGGCTAAAACATATAAGGAACGGTTGCTGGAATTGGGTATGTC